>NW_027819555.1:0-276 GCF_054177405.1 Leptonychotes weddellii | reverse complement strand
TAAGACTGGGTCAGCTGCTGGAGGGTGCGTGCGACTCCGTTCTTCCTTCGTGGGGCCTGTGGCCACTGTTACTGCCTACATGTCATTCCAAACTTAAAAACAGCCTGTGGCCAAACATCAAAGCTGACAGAATCTGACTGGAATTGCATTAAAACTACAGGTCAATTTTAAGAGAACTGACATCTTTCTAATATGGATTGTTTCAGATATTTTACATGATGGATGTAATTACTAAGGTACTCTCTAAATGTTCTTAAAAACATTTTATACTTTTCT
>NW_027819554.1:0-276 GCF_054177405.1 Leptonychotes weddellii | reverse complement strand
ATTAGCATATACCATTATATTAGTTTCGGGTGTACAACATAATGATTTGATATTTGTATACACTGTGAAACGATCACGATGGTGAGTCCAGTTAACATCCACCACCATGCATAGTTACAAGTTTTTTTTTTCTTGTGATGAGAATTTTTGAGATCTACTGTCTAGCAACTTTCAGAAACACAATACGGTATTATTAACTATAGTCACCGTGCTGTCTTTTACATCCCCACGACTTACTTATTTTACAGCTGGAAGTTGTACCCACCTAGTCTTAGT
>NW_027819553.1:0-276 GCF_054177405.1 Leptonychotes weddellii | reverse complement strand
TTGGGGAGGGTATGTGCTATGGTGAGCGCTGTGAATTGTGCAAGACTGTTGAATCACAGATCTGTACCTCTGAAACAAATAGTACAATATATGTTAAAAAAAAAAAAAAAGAAAAAGAAGAAGAAGATAGCAGGAGGAGAAGAATGAAGCAGGGGGGAAATCAGAAGGGGAGACGAACCATGAGTGACGATGGACTCTGAAAAACAAACTGAGAGTTCTAGAGGGGAGGGGAGTGGGAGGATGGGTCAGCCTGGTGATGGGTATTAAAGAGGGCAC
>NW_027819552.1:0-276 GCF_054177405.1 Leptonychotes weddellii | reverse complement strand
TTATGCACAAACAATGAATCATGGAACACTTCATCTAAAACTAATGATGTAATGTACGGGGATTAACATAAGAATAAAAAAAAAAAAAAGAACCACAGGCTGGCAGAGAGATTAAGTTCAAGAGCCTGATCTTAACTAGCTGCTGTCCCTGGGACTCCAGATCTTGTTTAATCACTCTATGCCCTCTAGCCCCTCAAAGATGAGAGAAGGGAATCTAACTAGTTGCACATCAGGACTTAAGAAGATGGCAGGAGAATCATATGAATGTCACTTGGC
>NW_027819551.1:0-2619 GCF_054177405.1 Leptonychotes weddellii | reverse complement strand
AAACTGAGGGTTCTAGAGGGGACAGGGTGGGGGGATGGGTTAGCCTGGTGATGGGTATTAAAGAGGCCACGTACTGAATGGAGCACTGGGTGTTATATGCAAACAATGAATCATGGAACACTACATCAAAAACTAATGATGTAATGTATGGTGATTAACATAACATAATAAAAAAAAGTCTTTAAATAAAAAAGTACATAATATTTGTTTAAAATGTATGAAATCTATTTAACAATTTAAGAAATGGAGTCCTTCAAAATATTTGTAATTAAACAACCAGAAATGTCAATTAAGAGAGACAGGAGGGGAATCAGCATAGTGAGTCATCATGGAAGCAAGGGAAAGATAGAATGTTATAAACAAAGGAGAAATCAATATTCTTACACCAAAATAAAGACAAAGATTGAAAAAAGGAGATTAAATTCATTGAACAAGAGATTATAATTAAAAATCTTGAAAGGCGTTTCATTGAGGAAGAAAGAACAACAAATAAAAAAATCTTTCAATTTAAAATATGGTTAAAATGGTACAATATTGAGTTGGATGGTAAAATATTGAGTTGGAAGCTGTCGGGTTTTTGTTTTTTTTTTTAAGATTTTTTTTATTTATTTATTTGAGAGAGAGAGAATGAGAGACAGAGAGCATGAGAGAGGGTAGGGTCAGAGGGAGAAGCAGGCTCCCCGCTGAGCGGGGAGCCTGATGCGGGACCCGATCCCGGGACTCCAGGATCATGACCTGAGCCGAAGGCAGTCGCCCAACCAACTGAGACACCCAGGTGCCCGGAAGCTGTCAGTTTTTTAAAGTCAGGCTTAATGTGCCATAGTTTTCTTACAGTAAATTATCACCATGTTTAGGTACACAGTTGGTGAGTTTTGACACACACAGTCTTGCAACCACCACCACAATCAAGACAGAATATTGCTGGCAGCCTAATAAATCCCATTATGCCCCTTTATAGACAATTCTATCCCTTTCTCCAGCCTCTGACAACCACTGGGAAACCACTGATGCAATTTATGTCATGCTTTTGCCCTTCCCAGGATGTGATCTAAATGGAATCATACAGTTGCTGGAGGAGGTCATGGAGAGGATGTGACCTCCAGTTGACTTGTGAGCTGAACCTAGGCAATCAAACGCTCCTTACTCCTCCCCTGTCCTTGAATTGCACATTCTGCCCATTATTCCAGTGTTAACAGCCATTAAGGACATAGCCTTGAGAGAGTAAGGTGTTGAGACCACATGAACTGAAAACAGGACTGAATCCAGGTAAGTCCTCTAGATAAACTTTTAAGATTCTGGTGAGCAGGTGTAGCAGTCTACTTGTTTTGTTGTCTCTCAAGACAAGTGTTGTATGTAAGTCCCTTGCTTATTAAACCTGCCACCAATCTGGAATGTTCTGCCTCTTGCTTAGTTCTCTCCTTGTCATCTGTGTTTGGGGCCAGTTTGCAAACTAACCATAGTGTGCAGCCTTTTGAGTCTGGCTTCTGTCCCTCATTGTAACTTTTGAGATTCAATGATGTTGTTACTTTTTATCCATTTCCCCCCCTTGTATTACTAAGTAGTAGTCCATTCTATAGATGTGTCATTAGTTGATGGCAACTGAGTCTGTTTCCAATTTAGAGCAATTATGTATAAAGCTCCTGTTCATCTGTGTTTCTATTTATCTTAGGTAAATAGGAGTAAAATTGTTGGATCCTATAATAAGTGTAAGCTGTTTAAAAGACTGACAAACTTTAACAAAATTATAGTGTTGCTTTTTATTGCCAACAATATTTGAGAATTCCTGTTTTTGTTTTTTTTTTGGGGGGGGGAGGTTGTTTTGCTTTTTATTTTGTTTTGTTTTTTTTTTTCTTTTAGAGAGAGTGAGCAAGAGAGAGAGAGCACACTTGTGTGGGAGTGGTGGGGAGGGGCAGAGCAAGAGGGAGAAGGAGAGAGAATCTTAAGCAGGCTCCACGCCCAGCACTGGGCCCCACTCGGGGGCTCAATCTCACAACCCTGAGATCATGACCTGAGCTGAAATCAAGAGTTGGATGCTCAACCCACTGAGCCACCCAGGCACCCCTCCTGTTGCTTTAAATAATCACCAACATTTGGCATTTTCTTTCTGTTTTTTTCTTTCTTTTTTAAAGTTATAGCTATTTTAATAGTTATGGATGTATCTCTCATCATGATTTTAATTTAAGTTCCCCTTGTGACTAATCATTTTGAACATTTTTCATGTGCTCATTTCTGCCTTTATTTTTTCTTTGGTGAAATATCTGCGAAAATCTCTTGCCTATTTTGTTATTTGTTGTTTTGTTTTGTTTTATTGTCATGGAGTTATAAGAATTCCTTGTATTTTCTGGATACAAGTCCTTTAAAATATATGCACTTTACCAATACTTTTTCTGGTTTGTAGCTTGACTCTTTATATTTTTATAGTATCTTTTTGAAATCAGATTATACTTTTAATTAAATAGTTTATTAATTTTTACTTATGTGTTTGTGCTTTCTGTGTAATATTTAAGAGAAAAGTTCTTAACCCAAGGTGAAATTATTTTCTCCTGTATTTGACTCAAGAATTTTGTGGGTTTTTTTTTTTTTTTTTTAAGAGAGCACTTACACAAGCAAGCAAGCCAT
>NW_027819550.1:0-13534 GCF_054177405.1 Leptonychotes weddellii | reverse complement strand
AAAAAGAATTTACAATACAAGGTGAACAGAAGTTTAATAGGAGTTATACAGAAAGCATAACGGAAGCAGACAGGAACCTTTCATTCTGCTGGGGGTTAAGAGGAATAGAGTGAGGAAAATTGCAGAGGAGAAGGTATATTCTATTTGAATGTTATGGGACTTCTACACAGGATACTGAGAAAGAAACAGCTTAGACAAAAATATGGAGGAGCACGATCTGCGGAGGGTTAGCGAACTCTGAGTACCATAGTAGGGTCAGTACAAGGAGGGGAATAGTGGTGTATCAGGTGAGAAACAGAATGAGGTCTGATTGTAAAAAGTCTTGACTGTCATGCTAAAGAGTTTGGACTTTTGACTATAATGAGATATCATTTTCAGTTATTGTTGTTTAAAATTTTATGTATCTATCTATATTATGGGGGGGAGGGGCAGAGGGAGAGGGAAAGAGAGACTCTTAAGAAGGCTCCACGCTTTTAAACAACCCTGAGATCATGACCTGAGCTGAAACCAAGAGTTGGAAGCCTAACCAACTGAGCCACCCAGGCACCCCTCATTTTGGGTTTTTAAATTAGAGAATGATATTATCACATCTGTGTTTTAGATCAATAATCCTGATGGTTTCATGGAGTCTAAACCTTCAAAGAGAAGATGGAAAGCCATTCAGGAAGCAAAGCAGTGGTACTGGAAATGGAAAGGAGAGATTTATAACATGATTCAGATGTAGAGTTAACTGCAAATGGTGATTTATAGGATGAAAGCAGTGAGAGAAATGTGGGCATTGAAGAGGTTGCTAGTTAAGTGACTGGTAGATAATCATACCATTGTTCAAGCAATAGCATATACTGAGTATTTACTCTCCAAGTCACCAATGTAAAAAGGTAATTCTTGCCATTCAGTTGTTTACATTTTACAATCTAGTCACCGACATCTTCATCTTTAGCTTCCTGTATCCTTGCTGAGCTTTGTCTCCTCTGTCTTCTCTCAACACCTTTCACTTCCCCTTCCCTTTCCCTGGTTGCTAGTAGTGTTGAAGACCTCACGTTATACAGGAACAATTCCCCCTTCAAACCCTTCACAACTTTGCACTGGATCAGAGTTTGAGGAATGGAGAAGTGAAACATGTTTTGTTTTTTTAAAAAACAAAACAATATTTATGATCAAAAAGAAAAACCTAGAGTAATATTAGGTATCTGACAATTCAGCAAGTAACACATCCATTCGTATCAATTTATCTTGTTAGAGGACACTATTTCCCAAGGCATATCACTCAGATGATACACAACTGATCAAAATTTTGTGCTCAGTATACCTTTCCTCCTGAATCACAGGCAAAACAATTTACTAGTTTTCACATTTATAATTCACAGTATGTAAGTAACACAAAGCCAGGCAGACAGGGCAAGTAACAAACCAACAAACTGAAACCAGGAGAAAAACAGTAAAACTATAGCAAAAGGATGAACAGTGCCAGTAAAATTACATAATGATCAATGAAATTTGTCTATATAAAATATCTGACTTAAGAAATTTACACAGAGTATGCAACTATGGTAGATCATTTAAAAAATCAACCTATTATTCTTTTCTACTTTATTTAGAGGGTTGCTCACAATTTTCTTTTCCCCCAAATTTAAAAAAACTATTCACAAATCAAATGAGCTGTGCTACTGAATATAAAAATTTTATATAAAGAATAGGGTGAATCTGCACAACAATCAGGGATAGAAATATTTAGTGATACATTTGTGACTATTAATCATTCTAAATTCTCTATCATAATAAACATAGCTTCCTTCTAGTTGTATAATAGGATCTTTGCAAATTGCTTGTTATAACCAGGCTCAGATATTAAAACAAACTCCATTAATGCCAAACACTGGAATTATTTAGTGCATGAAGCAGTGCTGTGGTGCTTTGTTCTGTCTTTGGTTCCAACCACGTGCCACTATTCCCTTCTTCCTCTTACCAAAAGGATCAATAATTTGTCAAATCCAGAAATACCACACATTTTGAATTCAAAGATAATGTACCCAAGAAGGCACTAATTCTTTAAGGTAGAAATCCATGCCAAAACAAAAATTCTAAACTCCTTAACCATAGTTATATAGAGAACTGCTTGTGATTGGATGCTTAAAAAAGGAGTGTCCACCATTTATGCCCATATATCTGGTTCTGGAGTTTAGTTGAGGCCTCATAATAATGTGTGTACAACCTGGGTGGCTCAGTTGTAAGCGATGACTCTTGATTTTGGCTCAGGTCATGATCTCAGGGTCGTGAGATTGAGCCTGGCCATGAGCCCGTGTGGAGCCCTGTTGGGCTCCATGCTGGATTCTCTCTCTCCCACTCCCTCTGTCCCCCCCTACACCCCCTGCCCTCTCTTAAAAAAAATTTTTTTTAAATGAAGATTTACATGATAAAGACAGATGCTGTTCAAGGTGCTATATACAAGTCCTCAATGCTACTCCTTTTACCCTGAATCACTGTCATATTAGCTCTATGAAGAGTCTTCTCCCCAGGCCTTCTAGTTTAAAGGCCTTACCTTCCACTGTAAAAATCAAGATCAAATTTATTCTTTCTACTGTTAATAGTGGAAATTCTGGCCAATGCAATAAATACTGGAAAGGAGACAAAATTATTATTTATAGATAATGTTACTTAAAACCTAGAAGTCCCAAGATAATTACTTGGAAAACTATTATTATTTTTTTTTTTTTAGGATTTTATTTATTTGCAAGAGAGAGAATGAGAGACAGAGAGCATGAGAGGGAGGAGGGTCAGAGGGAGAAGCAGACTCCCTGCCGAGCAGGGAGCCGGATGCGGGACTCGATCCCGGGACTCCAGGATCATGACCTGAGCCGAAGGCAGTCGCTTAACCAACTGAGCCACCCAGGCACCCCTTGGAAAACTATTATACCTATTAAGAGAAAAGAGTAAGACTAAAATAAATTAAACAAGTAAATAAATTTAAGACAATGGAGAAACAATATGTTTTGGATAATAAAACAACATACAGGTAACAATTCTTCCCAATAAGTCATATATTTAATTATATTTTAATCAAAATCTTAGTTTTTTGGGGGACTAAAAATGTTGCTGATGCTCATCTTCAAGACTTTTTAATTTTTTTAATTTTTATTTTTTTTAAAGAGGATTTTATTTATTTATTTGACAAAGAGAGAGAGACAGCAAGAGCAGGGACACAAGCAGGGGGAGTGGGAGAGGAAGAAACAGGCTTCCCGTGGAGCAGGGAGCCTGATGCGGGGCTCGATCCCAGGACCCCAGGATCATGACCTGAGCTGAAGGCAGACGCTTAATGACTGAGCCACCCAGGCGCCCCTTGAAGACTTTTTTATATTGGCCAAGGGAAATTAAAAAATAAAAAGACATAAAATACATAAAAACAATACATACTTATTGTAAAGCTACAGTAATTCAAAATGTAGCAATGGTATAGAAAGAAATAGGTGATCTGTCAACAAACATATCTAGCCCCCACTGTATTACAGGCAGTGGGGTCAGTCCTTGAGGCTACAGCAATGAACCAAGCAGCCTTGGTCCTTATTCTCAAGGAGCTTAAAGATAAGAAGATTGAAGAAAAGAAAAAGCTCAAGAAATAGACATAGATAGTCCAGAATTTATTTTATGTATGGTATCTGAAACTCTCAGTGAAAGGATAAGTTTAATAAATGATTCTGGGATAACTCGATAATTATTTGGGAAAAAAAGCAGATCCCTACCTTCAAGCTAAATAGAAAAATAAATACCAGATTGAACAAACAAAAAGGTGAATTATGTAGGTACCCTTTTGGGTGGAGAACACCTTCACTTACTAAAGACAAACAAATAAAAACTACAAATAACTGAGAAAAAAAGATTATGCCACCAGAAAAATGTGCCAAAACCCAAAACAATACAAAAATTTAGCCTAAAATTAAAAAAATGCAGATTCTACTGTTGGTCAGGATATAGGAAACTGACATACACTGTCACTGGATTGCAAACTGGCATAACTTTTTGGAGGTTAGTCTGGTAATCTATATCAGGGTTTAAAAATGCACAAATCCCACCCAGCAAGTCTACTTCTAGGTGGGAGAACGGAATCAACCACTGGGACAGTAGTGTGCACCACAATCACTCGGAGAGCTTATTAAAACACAGATTTTGGCGGGCAGGGGTTACTTCCAGAGATTTTGACCTAGTAGGTCTGGGGTGGGGCTTGAGAACTTGCAATTTTAATAAGTTCCCTAGTGATGCTAAAGCTGCTGGTCCTGGGACCATGCTTTGCAGGCCAACCACTGCAATATGAGGATGATAGTATACTGCAAGAAATGGAAAGAGGATGCCTGTTTTCTCCATTGGTGATGGCAGGGGCAAGGCTGGGCCAAGATGGATGAGGCAGGGTAGAGGGCCAGCAAAAAAGGAGTTGACGAGTTGGTTTTGGAAATATTGGTGAATGCTCTGGTACCTATTCCCATACTGTTTCTATAAATATTTGTTTCTGAACATCTGCACTTGCCATGTATCTCCCTTTGCTTCCACAAATTCCCTCTGCACTGTTTAAAACCTGCTTTTTCCAGGAACTTTCAAAATAATTTTATTTGACAGCATTCAGATTTTTCACTTCTCTATTAACAGTTCTCTATCTCTGGTTTTGTTTCTTTTACTTATTTTTTTACACAACCAGTTTACACAAGATAGAATAGATTTCTGGCAAGTATACAAACTGTGGAGTAAGTAGTTAAGGGCTAGAGTGAAGGCTATCATTACAAGGGACCTAAGCTCCTTCTATCTCATTGTTCAATTGTATATGACTTTCCTTCCAAGTCCATCTTATGGTCCAACATGGATGCTGGAGTGCCAGCCATTCTATCTTCATTACAGCTACCATGCCTGTGTTAAGAGCCAGCAAGAATGAAGAAATAATATAGGACATTCCTCCTTCTTTTAAAAGCATTTACCTAGAATCTACAATGATCTCAAAATAAAAATTTTAACTGAACAAAAAAACACCATCACTTTCCCAAAGTTGCACACACATCTAATTGGCCAGACTCACTTAGTCACATGACCACACCTAACCCTAAGGAAAGCTGTAAAATCTAGTCTTTCTGTTGGGTGGTTACGGGCTTAATTAAAATTCAGAGAATTACTAAAGTATAAAATGGATATTGGGAGACAACTGGCTATTTCTGCCAGTGGCTGTAGACTGTCCCCTACAGTCTACAGCAGCCAGTGATCCCTTCAAGACATAAACCAGATCATATCACAGCCTTTCATAAAATCTTCCAATACAGTCCCATTGCATTGAGAGTAAATCCATACCCCCTACTCTGACTTCAGAGGTCCTATGTGATTTAGCATCTAACCACTTCCCTGACCTCCCGATTGCTACTTATCGCTATACAGGCCTTCTTCCCATTACTTCAATATACCAAGCTACTTCTTGCCTTAGGGACTAGCTTATTCCTTTTGCCTAGAATCTCTCTGCATGGCTGGTTCCTTCCTGTCATTCAGGTCTTGTGAAGACTTCCTGACTTCTAAAGAAGCTCTACATTTTCTCCTTCATCCTGTTTTATTATATAAATATTTTAATTATTATTTATATCACTTGATATTTTGCTTATTATTTGTCAGTTCCTACTAGAAAGAGAAGCCTTGTCTGATTCATGGATGCATCCCTAGTGACTAAAAGATTGCCTAGCCCACGACAGCATTCAATAAAAATTAGATGAATACCTGAAATGACTAAGCATGATCCTGATTACGTCCTTTTTGTAACTATAACATACAGTGCGGAGTCCTGCATCAACAAATGAGAAGCACACATCTTGGTTAACAGTAGTCACACAGATGACCCAGCTTCTTTTATCAAGCATAAATCAAGGGACAGGAAAAGAACTGATTTTTTTTCTTTTCTTTTCAGATACCCAGCCACTAAGCTTACTTTTCTCAAGCTGGCTCAATTTACCTCTGTTAGTAATTAAAGGTGCCTCTTTCCAATAAGCCCTCCTGTTTTAAGCACCGAAGTGGTAAATGAAAGGTTTGTAGAATCTATCACGAGATGCCAGATGTAACAAAGGCCTAACTCGTCTCCTTGCTCTTTACTATCTTCGATAATGAAAGCAGGATGGAGTTCGATGAGAGTCCAGTAGTACTTGAGGTAGTAGTAACTTGTTTTTGATTAACCATGTTCCACAGAACAGAGTACCCAAATTTAATCAAACTCAATTTTACTTATTAGCTAAGAAAGAAGATGGACTTGGCAAACTTTGGGATCACTCCAACCTACACATGCTAATCACACTGCCAACTACTTTAAGAATGAGTAACTGTAGCAGAAGTGCTTTCTTCCCTGCAGGATGTGACAACCTCCTTGCTGGCCAAGTGCTCCTAAGAGGGCAGTTTTGTATGTTCTCGTTTTATAGGAGTCTTCTTTAGACATTCACAGCAACAAATTTTAATGTGACCAGGTCACATTTTAAAGAGTGTTATCTTCTCACCCACTAGTGCTGTAATTTCCAACATATGAGTCCAGGCATATTTAAACCAACATATTTTAATGTCATTTTGCCTAAGAAGAATTGAACTTTCAGATTACTACACCGCAATTTTGTGAGTGATATAACAAACATGTTAAAAAGTATGTTTTGGGGGGCCACTATGATGAGTCTTTGAGAGGGTGAAGTCCCTCACCAATCACAGCAACCTTGCTCTTATCGATTACCTTTGCTTAGTTTTTAAGTATCCCCTCAGAAGGGTTCCTTTTGAGGAAGTTCTGTTAAGGAAAGTTTGCAAACCAATGGACCTTAGGATTCCCCTTTCCAACTCAAAAACCGTAATAACTGGGATTTCATAGTGATTCAGGGACACATTTTCAAACATCAAGAATCACTCTGCAAGGAGCATAAATTTAAAAATGAGACTGAAAAAAAAAAAAAAACAACAAAACGATAGGAGACTGCTGAATGGGTAGTAACCAAAAACAGAATTTGAGAGTTTAAAACTTTGGATATGAACTTTATTTATAGTTTATCTTTTTTCTAGCTTATTCCAAAAAGGCCTGAAAGTGATTTGAACTTGTTTTGTAATGCACATATGTGTGTATTATAAGGCTGCATCTTTTTTCTACAGGTGAATTTGGTTTCAAAACAGATAAACTGGATTCTAGTTTGAGGATTTACTACAATAAAACCAGTGTTTAGTCAGACTTCAATTTTCAGCCTTAAAACATTTCTCCTATTCCTGGGAGAAAAAGTAAAAAAGTTAATTTTTAACAAGACTGTGCTTTAAAACTTCACTATTAAAGGGACAGCTTTCCAGTACCACACATATTTTTGTATAGTTTACTAATTTTTGGATGAGGCATGAGAATGATAGACAGGAGTTAATTTTTGTCAGTCTCAGGTAAGATTTTAAAAATATAGTGCCGAGGGATATTTATGCTGTTACACAACAAATTTTACAGCAGTTTATACAGTTTAAATATAACTGAGTCTAATAAGATTCTCCCAAAGTGTGATGACTGAATAAAACAGTAAAAAAATGGGTTTATAATACTAATGCAATATTTTCATGTGACTATGATGCTTACTTAACTTTGACAGAAAGTTAAATCAAATTTTCTAAGACCCAGAGGGATCATAAACAGTTAAAAGTGAATTATTCAGTTTTAACAACACATGAAAGGTTTAAAAAGCCTAGTAGAGTTATCCTTTTGTTCTCACTGCTGAGAGTAAAACAAAAAGAATCAATGGCATCTTAAAGAAAATTACCTTCTACTTAAGATCTCACACACTCATTATGGATGATTTGTTTTAGTAGAAACTGACCATAATACTGCAAACAAGGCTTTTGGTAGGCAATATCTATAATTATGCAAATATTAAATAACTGCTTCTGATAAGAACCTCTTCAGTATTGAAGCAATTCACCTTACAGGATACTTAAGGGCTGCTTTTTCATGCCTTGATGCACACAATGAATGCGAGCACTAGGAAAATCCAGTATTTTTCCAAAAGATAATTTTTTAAAATTAAAAAAAAACACCAAACAATTTCTGTATAGGTAACACACACATTTGGTTAAAAAAATCAAGGGCTACAAATGGGGGTGCAGTGAAACAGAAGTCTTCCCGGACCTCACTCTGATCTCTATCTCCCAGATTCCCGTCTCAGAATCAACTTTTGTTAATTTCTTGAATCTTTCCAGACCAATTCCCCATATTTACAAGCACACACACAAACTTTAGAAGACTTAAAAATAGCTTGTTTCATCTCTAGCAAGCCTACAACAACTGAGTTTGAGCTTTGAAAATACGCTAGCATGTAAAACAAGTGTAGGTTTTAGTGTACACTAAAAAGAAAAGCCAGATACTACGTTGTTTCCACTGTTGGCTCTGCCTTCACCACAGAACCCTTTCCTGAAAGGTGCAAGAGCTAAATCCTTCACCACAGTGGCCAGAGAGGGCAGTATGTACCAACGACAAAGGCAAAGGCAGAAAAGCTGCAAATCCCTTCAGGATTCAGGAGGACCAGCAATTCTGTCCTATCCAGCTCAGTTCCCTGAAGTTCCGCGGGTAAAGCTGTGTAACAGGGCTAACTGATTTCTCCTTAGGGGGCTACCCAAACGGACTGTCATGATGTTGATAACCATAAAGCAATCAGGACAATGAAGCAAATTTGGATAATGAGCACTATCAGAAAACCTACTGTGCATATTATGATTTATTTTGGAAGAATAAAACAGTCTTAATTTCCAAGGAATGGCTACATAAATTAGGATTTACAGATAGGAAAACTATACGAAATTAACATCAGAGTTTTAAATTTTAATTTAATGAAGGAATCACTAAGAATTCATGGGGTGATGTGAAATATTCATTAGGTAGAAAGTCCTAAGTTACCTTAGTACCAACTGTACCTGTAAGTATACCGTTAGGTAAACATTTGAAATTAAACTGCTGAAATCTCAATGATGAATTTAGGAAAATCTGGAAGGCAGGCAACTGTCCAGTTAAAATTAAAAGCAAAATTATACTGAATTTTCTAATAAACAAATTATAAAAAAGTGTTAATATGGAATGGGAAAAAACACCCAACATTTGTCACTGTACAAATACCAGGATACAATGAGCTATATGTGACACTGCTAATACCTTAACTCCTTACCCAATATAAAAAAGAGAGTATTTCATAGCATTAACAACGTACAGCTATTCAGTTTTCAATTTAAATCAGTAGGGGAAAAGGGAAGCCCTTTTTTTGGTGGTGGTGTTTCCTTTCCTCTGACGACTGAAAAAGGATTTATTCAGTCCGAGTTTCGGAAGCAACTTTGTATCACAACCTTAACTGTCTATGCATATAAATTTCAGTCTAAAATAACACCTCCAGGAAAATGCAAAGCAGCTAGAGCCTGTTTGGGAGCTTTGTGCACTTGGCAAGCCCACTGTTTCAATTCCCGGTACAACAAATCAGAAAGAACCACACACCAGCGGCACGGTATTCCGAGGTCCCGGGAAGCGCCGGGGCGCGGCCGCGAGCAGCGGGCTCCGGGCCGGGCCGGGCCGGGTCGCGGCGCCCGCAGTGGTGCCGCAGCCTCCGCGGCCGCAGCAGGTAGCACCCGGTCCGGCCCGCAGGCCGTTCCGCCACCCGCCAGCGCGGGGCTTTTCCAGAGCTGCTCCGCGACGCCTCGGCTGGGGCTCTTATTGTTCGCGTGGAATGACTTTCTGTCATGAAATGCTGAAAAAGACCGGCCTAAGCCCCACTTACACGAACCCCACAACTTTGCGAAGCGATGCGCGGAATTGTTAGAGGCGCGAGGACACGGCTCGGAGGGCTCCGCCGGGCCGCTGCTTCCCGTTCTACCGCGCGTTCCCACCAGTGCCCCCCGGAGCCTGCCAGACACGCAGAGGGCTGGGGGAGAGGCGCTTGGAGAGCAAGTCAATCAGGGTGGGCGCCAGAGCTCCGTGGTCCGCGCGGACCAGACAAAGAGGCGCGTCCGGCGCCCGGCGCCGGGGAGGGACGCGAAGACGCCGGCCTCGGCCCGCAGGGGGCGCCGTCCGCGGCCCCCGGCGCTTACCTTTGAGGACCGCGCAGAGCTGCTCCAGGGCCATGTTCCCCAGCGGCCCGGCGCTTAGCGAGGGGCCGAGGCGGCGGCGAGGAGGCGGCGGCGGCGCGGCGCTCACGGCCCGGCGCGGCGGCAGTCCCGCTCGGTCCCCATCGCCGGCCACCAGGCTGCCTCCCCGCGGGGCAGGGCTCAGGTCCTGCAGCCGGCCATGCCAGAGCCCCCCGGCGAGCTCCCGCGCTGCCCGAGCCCCCCGACGGGCGCCGCCTCCTGCTCCGCGGCGCTCTGTCCCATCGACCGCCCCGGAGCCGAGGCGCGCTGGCGCGAGGGACGACACCCGCACGGGCGGCTCCTCCTGCGGCCGCGGCGCGAGCCCCTCTGAAGTGGCGGGCGCGGGCAGCCCAGGCTCATTTAAGCAGGGAGCGCGAGCGCCGCGTGCCGGCCGCGCCGCCTGCGCGCATGTGCCCGCCCCCCGCCCCCGCCCGCGTGCCCCTCGCACCCTCCCGGCCAATCGCCGGGCGGGCCCGCCCGCGGCCTCGTGCCCCGGGAGGGCTGTGCGCCCGCGACCGTTGGCCTGAGGGCGGGGCGACGAGGTGCGGGGCGCCGCGGTCTCTACCCCTTCGGCAGCGAACCGCCGCTGCGAGAGGCGGGCGCTGAGGGAGAGTCCGGCCCATCCCCCGCCGCTGCAGGGCGTCGGGGGTGAGCTGGTGCGAGCCTTCGAGGCCTCCGGCCCGGGGGGAGGAGCTGGGGACCCCGCCGCCCACCCCGAACCCCGCAGCCTTTGCCCGCCGGCCCTTCTCCGTACGTCTTCGCAGAAAGACAGGGGGCACCGACCCTTCGGCCTCTTAGGACCTCAGTTCAAGGTCAAAACTCCGCCCAGCTTGCCTCTGCTTGATAACCTGCCTCTGGCAGGGGCGAGGATCTGGGCAGGGAGCTCAGGGACGGAGGGCGCCTGGGGTTCTCACCTCCCCTTGGCGCCAGGTGAGTTAACCCGACGGCCGTGATGCTCACTAACATTTCCTAAAGGCTTCCTGGGTTGCCGGGCACAGTACCAAATACTTTGCCTATCATACTCTTTTTAGTCCTCAAACCCTCCTCATGCCGTAGGTACTGTTACAGGATGGGGATAACGAGGCCAGAAAGGTTAAGTAGTTTGTCCACAGCCACAGAGCGAGGGAGGAAGGCAGGGTTGTGAACCCCGGGAAATCTGCCTCCAGAGAGTGCCCTCTTGTCCACCAAGCCATGCTGATGGGGTCGCTTGACTCTGTTGATAAAAAACAAAAAGCCAAAAAAACAGACCCAAATTGGCAAACTGCATAATATTAATTATCCTGTTTTATTTTCTCCATAGTAGTCATCACGCTATCTAGCTCATCTACTTGTTTAATCACCTATATCCCATTTACCCCTACACTGCTAAAATATGAGCTGCTTGTGAGCAGGAGGCTACATTCATAGAGTCACTCAACACATACTTATCGGGTGTTAACTATGTGCAGAAAACAATATGCCAGGGAATTAAGGCTGTGATTAAGGCTCTACCATAATCGAATATTTGTGTATCTGTATCTGACACATAATAGGAACTCCAGAAATACTTGTTAACAAATTATAGTTAAGGACAATATTAGACAACTGAAAAAACTTCCAGGGATGTGAACCTCTTCTCTCTTTCCTTCTGTCCCTCTATGAAAGGCACAAAAGTAAGTATTCACGAAGTTTGCAAGTGAAAACGTATTTAACACCAATTAATAGCAACATATTTAGCCCTTTGTCATGTGCTGTGGGCGGTATAAAAGATGTGTATGTATTGGTTCCCAAGACAAATCACCTACAAGTCACAATCACTGGTGAGATTGCACACAAGAACCACCTAGTAAATAAAACATTTGAGATCCTTTTCCACAAATATAAAGTGACATATTGGAAGACAAGGACAGTAGTAAGAGTATTAAATGTAAGTCACAGACAATGTGGACAAAAAGAATTGGGAGGAAGGAGCCCTCTCAACTTCCGGAACAGAAGCGGTTCTTAATGCATAGTTGTTGACTGAAGGAAGAATCAGTGCCTGTGATGTCGTTAGAGAATGCTTCATGGAGGAGGTGACCCACAAAGAATGGAAAGGCTATGGATGGCAAATGGAGAGGAGAGAAGGCAGAAGAGCTTTCAAGTCAGGCAAGGAGCAAGGCTTAGTGTTGCATTTGGGGCAAGTTTTGTGTCTGGTAGTGAAGATAGAATATGGTGGGCTTTTATGGTGGAGACGCCTACTTAAATGCTAGGCAGAGGGGTTTGTGCTTGATTCAGGAAGCCAGAGGCATAGTTTTTAATAGTGGAGTGTTGGAGCTCTGGAGAAACTAATCTGTCAGTTCAGCTGAGGATATAGTGAAAGGAGGGAGGGGATTAGAGCAACTGTAGTAATTTAAAAAGTATATACACAGGACTGTCATTTGGCCTAGGAGCCCTTACTGGTAGAACTATTTTGATGAAACCTAAAAAGGTTTTTTTTCCTCTAGGATATTGGCTGGGATGTAGATTCCCAAGGAATAGATTGGGAATGCTCAATTTTGGCTCCCTCTTAAGACACCTATCTTTTGGCTGTGTTAGTATAATTGTCTGTAGAAGATTTCTCAAGGAATGTGATAAAGCACAGATCATAGCTGGGACTACTGTGTGGCCATATGTTAACGCAATCAAAAGGAAAGCACTTTGCATATCTCTCAGTTGGAGAGTTCTGTATTTGAATTATTATTTCCCCGCAAGACCACCCTGTAGCACTCAAGTCTGTTCCCAGGTTACCTGCCAGTTCCCAGGTGACTGGGGACTCTGTTTTTGTTGCATTCCACCTGGTCCTTCAAGGCGTAGTTATAGCCTCTCCCAACTCCTCACAGAATCATTCCTATAGTTTAAATTTGCTTTTCTCCTACCAAATTCCCTGTAGCACTTGAATGGTATGTAGCGTTGACTTACTATGAGAATGAATCATTTAAAAAAATACAGCATTTTATCTCAATGTTTATATACTGAACAGCTTTTTGTTGTCTCTCTTTTCCACTAGAGGTAGGGAGCTCTAACATTTTATTAAATGATAGCCTAGGAAGCCAGGTTGTTATGTGTAGAGATTTTTATAAAGGACTGAATATTTGTTTCCCTTAGAATTCGTAAGTTGGAGTCCTAACATCTGGGACTGTATTTGGAGATGGGACTTCTAAGGGCAAATGAGGGTGGGGCCCTGATCTGATGGGATTGGTGTTTTTATAAGAAGAAACACCAGATGGGCACCTGGGTGGCTCAGTCAGTTGAGCGACTGCCTTCGGCTCAGGTCATGATCCCAGGGTCCTGGGATCGAGTCCCACATCGGGCTCCCTGCTCTGCGGGGAGCCTGCTTCTCCCTCTCCCACTCCCCCTGCTTGTGTTCCCTCTCTCGCTGTGTCTCTCTCTGTCAAATAAATAAATAAAATCTTTAAAAAAAAAA
>NW_027819549.1:0-276 GCF_054177405.1 Leptonychotes weddellii | reverse complement strand
GTCACTGTGTTTCATCTGTGGGCAGGATGGCTTGGGAGAAGACAGGACCTTCTCAGTCAAGGTGGGGGACAGTTCATTTTTTTTTTTTTTTAAAGATTTTATTTATTTATTTGAGAGAGAGAGAATGAGAGACAGAGAGCACGAGAGGGAAGAGGGTCAGAGGGAGAAGCAGACCCCCCGCTGAGCAGGGAGCCCGATGCGGGACTCGATCCCGGGACTCCAAGATCATGACCTGAGCCGAAGGCAGTCGCCCAACCAACTGAGCCACCCAGGCGC
>NW_027819548.1:0-276 GCF_054177405.1 Leptonychotes weddellii | reverse complement strand
CCTATCTTAAGTACTATGCTGTCAGTATTTTGTTACACTCTCTCCTTTTATTATAGAGCACCATGCCACCCTCTCTGTGTGTGTGTCTTCCTCACTTCGCATTCGCTAATGTCTTATTGGTAGCTTGCCATTCTGGTGGGATTGGCACACAGTATAAATCAGGTCTTTTATTTATATTCTTGCTTGTCTAGATCCAGGCACTGGCAAACCATGGCCCATGGGCCTTCAATCTGTTTATGTAAATTAGGTCTTAGTGGAATACAGACCCATCCATTT
>NW_027819547.1:0-276 GCF_054177405.1 Leptonychotes weddellii | reverse complement strand
CCCGCGCGGGGCCCCTGAGCCGCAGCGCAGAGGGCGCCTCATCTTCTCCTCTCCTCCGCCCAGGTTTCGAGAACTCATCGTTGCTCACGTGTAACTGCCGGGCCCCCGGGGGGAGGGGCGGGCGCCCGCGGACCACGTGGGGAGGGTCCCGGGGTCCCCTGGTCCCCCTGCGGCGCGACCCCCGACGCGCGCCCTTCCCTGTCCCCGAAGGGGAGCCCCTTCCCTTCGCGCAGGAGGGCAGGGTCCTGCCGCTCAGCCGCGTGTCCGTCTGTCCGT
>NW_027819546.1:0-276 GCF_054177405.1 Leptonychotes weddellii | reverse complement strand
CAAATCCCTGACTTCCAGAAATGGTGTGAGATAATAAATATTTATTGTTTTTAACCCCCAAGTTTTAAGGGAACTTGTTATTGACCTATAGATAACTAACTAATGCACCCATTCATTTGAGTTAGCTCTTGTATTACTAATGGCAGCTCTGTCCTCTCTTGGTTGAAGCCTTATTATCTGTAAGAAGAAAGATAGTGTTGGGGGTGTATACTTCTTTCCTGCCCCCTTTGCAATCTTTGTTTCATAAAGATAAGTTATGCCATGGTTCCAAAATGT
>NW_027819545.1:0-276 GCF_054177405.1 Leptonychotes weddellii | reverse complement strand
GGCTCCCTGCTCGGCGGGGAGCCTGCTTCTCCCTCTGACCCTCCCCCCTCTCATGTACTCTCTCTCTCTCATTCTCCGCTCTCTCAAATAAATAAATAAATAAATCTTTAAAAAAAAAGGGTTATTTTGGGACTTTTCCAGATATTCTTGAGAATTCAATTTTTTTGTACTTTTCCATGTATCCTTTTTTTTTTTTTTTTGAAAGATTTTATTTATTTATTTGAGAGAGAGAGAGCACAAGAGGGGGTAGGGTCAGAGGGAAAAGCAGGTTTCCCG
>NW_027819544.1:0-276 GCF_054177405.1 Leptonychotes weddellii | reverse complement strand
TCCAAGAGGCAGCTTGGTGCTTCCAAGAAAAGGCTGCCCAGCCCTGAACAGTCTGCACCCAAGGCCCCGGGCTGGGCGTCAGGGAGGGTGGGTGGCCTCAGAGGGGCCTTGTACTCACTGCCACTTAACGTGCAAATCGAGATGAGCCACGGATGGGGCTTCTCCGACCACGGAAGGTGTAGGGAAGTGGCGGGGGGGGGTGGACTGAGGCCTCCCTCCCGAGGAGAAGGAGGGTCGCTTGCCCTGTCTTTTTCACTGATTGGTGCATAAATGTCC
>NW_027819543.1:0-276 GCF_054177405.1 Leptonychotes weddellii | reverse complement strand
TGTCTATTTCTCCCTGCTTGCTTATAAGCTCCTTGAAAGCGGGGTCTTTGTTTTGTTCATTAATGTCTGTCAAATTCTCTGGCTGTGCATGACTCTAGGAAGGTCCCTCATAAGTTGTAATTACAGATTCCTGTCTATATCCCTCTATTTGTCATCTCTGAATCCAGGTGGGCTGAAGTGAGAAGGACCTGAGACGAGGGGATATAGAGCAGAGAAGCCTTACCAGAGGCTGTCAGAGGAAATCAAAGTGAGGGACCAGATAGGGCTGTAGCAGCC
>NW_027819542.1:0-276 GCF_054177405.1 Leptonychotes weddellii | reverse complement strand
CTCTCCCACTCCCCCTGCTTGTGTTCCCTCTCTCGCTGTGTCTCTCTCTGTCAAAATAAATAAATAAAATCTTAAAAAAAAAAAAAAAAAAGACTATACAGATGGGTTCGAAGGAAATCAAGGAAGTCAGCAGGAGTAGAAAGAACAAGGGGAGAACAGGAGATAAGGGAGACTAGCTGGGAGCAAGTCATATAGGCTGGAATAAGGACTTTGGCATTTGAGCTGAGAGAGGTTGCAAACAGGCTCCCAGCAGAGGAGTGACTTAATATGTATTTG
>NW_027819541.1:0-276 GCF_054177405.1 Leptonychotes weddellii | reverse complement strand
GCCAAGAACAGAGGTCAGTAGTCCCTCCTTATCTGTGGTTTTGCTTTCCACGGAGTCAGTTATCCATGGTTAGCCGTGGTCTGGGTCTGATTTAAAGTTGCAGGCTTCCTCCTGATAAATCTCTATCCCTTTAGCTGCTTTGTTTTTCCCAGTGCTATTTACTGTGCCGTTAAACATGACACATTTCTTATTACTTCCACTTTTTTGTCTCTCCTCATTGGGAGGTAAATTCCCTGGAGTCAAGAGTTTGGGTCTGTTTTTTATCATTGTTTATAT
>NW_027819540.1:0-2619 GCF_054177405.1 Leptonychotes weddellii | reverse complement strand
AGGAATAGCATGGAGGACATTAGGAGAAGGAATGGAAAAATGAAGGGGGGGAAATCGGAGGGGGAGACGAATCATGAAAGACTATGGACTCTGAGAAACAGACTGAGAGTTTTAGAGGGGAGGGGGGTGGGGGTTGGGTTAGCCTGGTGATGGGTATTAAGGAGGGCACGTACTGCATGGAGCACTGGGTGTTATATGAAAACAATGAATCGTGGATCACTACATCAAAAACTAATGATGTATTATATGGTAACTAAGATAACACAATAAAATTAAATTAAATTAAAAGAAAGAATTAATCAATATTATTGGTCATTCTTTGAATTAAGGCATTAAAAGCCAGGAGGTAATATCTAGCACTTAAATGATAACAAACATAGAATGGTATTTAGGAAAGGTGAGTTTTTTTGGCAGGAAGTAAAGAAGTTTTGGAACATACAGGAATGCAGAAATCCTGGAGACCTGGGACCTCCACAGTGATAATAGATAAGAAAAAGATATGTGAGGGACACCAAAGAAAACCCTGCCTACTTAATTTTATCAGTGTGTGCACTAAGAATGCAAGAATGCAAGTGTATGACCCACATGTCTTTTAGCTTTGGCATTTTCCAAAGCTTTGAAAATACTCATTCAAAAAATATTTTCAGAAGCATGGAGATCTCCTCTGCACCCAGTACTGTTTTTCCTTAGGCATAGGGCTGTGTAAGATTCTTCTAGAGTAAGATCTTATCACCGCATCCATTCTCAAAACAGCCCCATATTTCAACCTGGAGGTTACTCCTTCCTCAGTCTAGTCCACATACACTGGTCCAATGGTGGACCAGATGTCTCAGGTCCGCGCCAATCAGCACATTACATTCCCCTGCCTTTGGAGTCTGGTTGATGAGTGGACATATGAGTGATTCCCAGATCTCTAAATAAAGGGCTTGTGTTCCCACTAGACTTGAATCTTGAACTCATCTGAGCCTAGAACTGCCTTAGTCATCTTGCCACAAAGAGAGAGCCTAGAAGTTCCAGGGGGCCGTGACAGGAAGCTTGCATATAAACCAGCCCAGTGCAAGGCAGGGGCCGGGGGTCAGATATCAAGCCCTAATGATGCTGTTTGAGCCCAGAATCCAATTGTTCTGGAAGCCAGGCTATCTGTGCACTTTTCAGTTGAATGAGAAAATTTCATCTCTGCCCTAAGTCCTTTGGAACAGTTCTAACACTTGTAAACTAATGTGGAAAACAATGAAAACAGACAGGCTTCATCAATGCCATCTCATCATTCCTGGGCCCTATCCCAAACTCACCAGGGCTTAGAGTCTCACAAGGATGTCACAACTTTAAGTTGCTTTAAAGGCAACATCACAAAAAATGTGATCATGGAATGTTTAGCCAAAATCTATTTTGTAGTTATTTTGAGAAATCTAAATTTTATTTATAGGATAATCTAGAAAAAGTAGCAGGAAGCAATTAGATACAATCTGCTTTGATTCTTGGCCTTGGCTATCCAAACTCATAAATGCGTTACAATTCTGGTAACGAAGACAAGACATATATATAGCCAAATCCCAAAGCATGTAAATAGATTTCTAGTATTTATTGCTTTTTAGTTGCTGGCTTATACTCATTTATATGAGTTTGTATGAGAAAATGCTCATAAAATTGCCAGTATGAAGCTTTGAGTTTGAAACTTACTCTGTAATTTAACATTTGTGAGCAAAATTACTGCAATATTCCACCTTATTCATTAGTCACTCCCTCCACATTGAAACTTTGTTATAAGCAATGCATATTATAAACCTTATTCCACCTACAAATTCTTAGTTAATGCCGTAACTCTAGTCTTACAGTCTATGAGCCTGTATGTGAGGGAAAGTTATAACCAAACGTCACCCAACAGCTTGTAATCTTGAAAAAAATGTAAAAAAAAAAAAAAATGAAAAACAGCAGTGTCAAACTTTTAAAAATGGGAAACTGGTGCCATCTTGTGGTTATGAATAAGTAAAAATAAAAATTTTATCTCCCTTTTTTCAGTATATTAAAGAATCATTGCCAAAACCAGGCCCACCTTAAACAATCATTTCCCTCAGTGTTCTGAAATTCCCAGATAAAGCCTCTTTTTTTTAAAAAAAAATTTATTTATTTGACAGAGAGATAGCACAAGTAGGCAGAGCGGCAGGCAGAGGGGAAGGGAGAAGCAGGCTCTCTGCTGAGCAGGGAGCCCGATGCGGGGCTCGATCCCAGGAGCCTGGGATCATGACCTGAGCCAAAGGCGGCCGCTTAACTGACTGAGCCACCCAGGCGCCCCAGATAAAGCCTCTTTATTCCTCCTTTAGAATATTGTTCATGTGAAAGGTTTTCCTTGACAATCAGACTCATTGCAATCTCAGCCAGGAAAATCTAATTTCCTGAAAAAATAGTTTCCATGATTATATTTTGATTTTTGAATCAGAGATAGATCTTAACTCTGAATACTAAGATAATGCATTCATGGAAAAAAGCTTTAAAACATTTTTTAGGCATTAACATGGTAATCAGCAAATGTCTTTGAGAGATAGTTCCAAGCACTAGAAACAACATGTGACTTGATTTTTAAGAGTTCATGAAAGTACAGGTTGACTTCCAGAAAACATA
>NW_027819539.1:0-276 GCF_054177405.1 Leptonychotes weddellii | reverse complement strand
TTTGGGCGAACCAAGCCCTTCCCAGCCTTCCCAGCCTTCCCAGCCTTGCGGCTGCTCTGACTATACACATCGTGCTAAAAAAAAAAGAAGAGTACGGGGCGCCTGGGTGGCTCAGTTGGTTAAGCGACTGCCTTCGGCTCAGGTCATGATCCTGGAGTCCCAGGATCGAGTCCCACATCGGGCTCCCTGCTCAGCAGGGGGTCTGCTTCTCCCTCTGCCCTCTTCCCTCTCATGCTCTCTGTCTCTCATTCTCTCTCTCTCAAATAAATAAATAAA
>NW_027819538.1:0-276 GCF_054177405.1 Leptonychotes weddellii | reverse complement strand
TCCAAGATCCACCTTTCCTAAGAAGGGGCTTCTCCAGAACATCTCAGTCTGAGCTCCTTTTGCCGTCCCTGCCATGTGGGCAGCCCCTGGGTGACAGCACTCACCATCGCTTCACGGGTGGGGGCACCGTACTGGTTGCATGAAGGTCACCAAGGGAGTTTGTTACAAATCCAGATTCCTAGGCCCCACCCAAGGCGTTCCTGTGGTGGAGGTGGGGCAAGGGGAACAGCAACTCATATTCAGGCTCAATCTCAGGTGCTTCTAGGACGCTAGGGC
>NW_027819537.1:0-276 GCF_054177405.1 Leptonychotes weddellii | reverse complement strand
GCACGTACCGTATACCAGGCTCTGGGCTGGTACAGTCCTGGATCAGACTGTGGTCCAGTAGCGAGTCATGGAAATAGACTGAGTAGTCAGAACTCCCGGTTTCAGGCAACAGAAACACAATTCCAAATGCCAGAGGTCAAGGGGCCTTTGTCGGTCAAGGACCACGAAGAAGGGTTCTGAGCTGGTTGCTCTCTGCGCCCTTCCTGTTCCGCTCTTCCTTCTTCCCTGCCCTGCTCTGTGCAGGGAGGCTGGTCCCAAGTCTGCCTGAGAGCAGCT
>NW_027819536.1:0-276 GCF_054177405.1 Leptonychotes weddellii | reverse complement strand
AGTGCTTGGCTTAAGTGTATACATATGTTTATCTAGGGAGAGAGTCTGCAACTTTCAGGAGATTCTCAAATGTATACCTGTTTCCTCTTCATACAGTGAGTTCTGAGAGGACAAGGACCAAGTCATATTTATTTGGGGATTCCCAATGCCTAGTAAAAGTTTATTGAATAGATAAAGAACAGCTATATTTATAAAAAAAAAAAAACAAACAAAGAACAGATGATTTGAGAAGTACAGATGCTTGGGGGTTACTTCAGAAGAGGACAGATATCATCT
>NW_027819535.1:0-276 GCF_054177405.1 Leptonychotes weddellii | reverse complement strand
TAAAAAAAAATAAAGTAATACATTCAACAATGTAAACAATGTAAACTTCACAATGTCGGTCATCCAATAAAAAATTACCAGATGTTGGGCGCCTGGGTGGCGCAGTTGGTTAAGCGTCTGACTCTTGGTTTCGCTCAGGTCTGATCTCAGGGTTGTGAGATTATGCCTCACATCAGGTTCTGCGCTCACCTCGGAGTCTGCTAAAGTTTCCTCTCCCTCTCCCTCTCCCTCTGCCCCTCCTCCCTCCTCGTGCACTCTCTCAAATAAATAAATCTT
>NW_027819534.1:0-276 GCF_054177405.1 Leptonychotes weddellii | reverse complement strand
GAGTGCAATTAGTGTACAGTTTGGCAGAGAGTAAATAATAAATATTAAATATAAGGAAGATGATGATTCATTTCTCAACTTTCAAAACAGAAAGAAGCAAGCCTCCATTTATTATATTCTTATGTCCATCGGTAAATTCAAGATGTACAAAAGCACCAGCACTGAAAAACACGTTCTCTCCATCCACTATCACACCGCAATGAAAAAGTCGGGGAACATTCCTAAGTGTAATTAGCTTGCAGGAATACATAAAAACACATGTGTGGAAAAGATGCT
>NW_027819533.1:0-276 GCF_054177405.1 Leptonychotes weddellii | reverse complement strand
CTTACCCCCAGATCAAAACAACTTTTTCAGGTATTGATTGATCAAAAAAAAAAAAAAAAAAGAAGGGTTTTGTTTTGTTTTTTTTAAAGATTTTATTTATTTATTTTGACAGAGAGAGACACAGCGAGAGAGGGAACACAAGCAGGCGGAGTGGGAGAGGCAGAGGGAGAAGCAGGCTTCCCGCGGAGCAGGGAGCCTGATGCGGGGCTCGATCCCAGGACTCCGGGATCATGACCTGAGCCGAAGGCAGACGCTTAACGACTGAGCCACCCAGGT
>NW_027819532.1:0-276 GCF_054177405.1 Leptonychotes weddellii | reverse complement strand
TTAAATGTTTGGTAGAATTCCCCTGGGAAGCCATCTGGCCCTGGGCTCTTGTCTGTTGGGAGCTTTTGGATGACTGCTTCAACTTCCTTAGTGGTTATAGGTCTGATCAGGTTTTCTATTTCTTCCTGGCTCAGTTTTGGTAGTTGATACTCTCTAGGAATGCATCCATTTCTTCCAGATTATCTAATTTGCTGGCATACAGGTGCTCATAATATGTTCTTAGAATTGTTTGTATTTCTTTGGTGTTGGTTGTGATCTCTCCTCTTTCATTCATGA
>NW_027819531.1:0-276 GCF_054177405.1 Leptonychotes weddellii | reverse complement strand
GTTCTGGGACGCCTGGGTGGCTCAGGTAGGTTAAGCGTCTGCCTTAAGCTCAGGTCATGATCCCAGGATCCTGGGATCAAGTCCCGCATCGGGCTCCTTGCTCAGCAGGAAGCCTGCATCTCCCTCTGCCTGCCTCTCTCTCTCTCTATTTCTCTCTCCCCTTGACAAATAAATAAATAAAATCTTTAAAAAAAAAAAAAAGTGTCTTGGTTCAAATGAAAATTATATGGTCACCCCAAGAGAAAAGTATACTAGTGATTTCAGCAGATTCAGAAG
>NW_027819530.1:0-276 GCF_054177405.1 Leptonychotes weddellii | reverse complement strand
GCTGGTGGGGCAGGGGTCGTGGACAGCCCCTTGATCACCGGGCCTCACTTCCGGGTGGGACACGAGGAGGAGATTTGACAGGTTGAGGGACCCCAGGCCAAAGTGGGGAGCAGTTTCTTGCATGCACTTGGGCCCAAAGCCGAAGGAACAGAACTAAAAATAGCTGGATGGCTCTGGTGGCCACCTGTGCTGGCCCGCCCCCCCCCCCCCCCCCCGGGACAGCTGCAGCAACCCAGGCCCCGCCCGGGACATTTTGGGAACACTTTCTCCTCTTCT
>NW_027819529.1:0-2619 GCF_054177405.1 Leptonychotes weddellii | reverse complement strand
AAACAAAATAGAAGGAGAGATAAAAAGCTTCCAGGACAAACAAAAACTAAAGGAATTTGCAAACATGAAACCAGCCCTACAAGAAATATTGAAAGGGGTCCTCTAAGCAAAGAGAGAGCCTAAAAGCAACATAGACCAGAAAGGAACACAGACAATATACAGTAACAGTCACCTTACAGGCAATACAATGGCACTAAATTCATATCTTTCAATACTTACCCTGAATGTAAATGGGCTAAATGCACCAATCAAAAGACACAGGCTACCAGAGTGGATAAAAGAACAAAACCCATTGATATGCTGTCTGCAAGAGACTCATTTTAGACTCAAAGACAGCCCCAAATTGAAAGTGAGGGGGTGGAAAACCATTTACCATGCTAATGGACACCGAAAGAAAGCTGGGGTGGCAATCCTTATATCAGACAAATTAGATTTTAAACCAAAGACTGTAATAAGAGATGAGGAAGGACACTATATCCTACTTAAAGGGTCTATCCTACAAGAAGAGCTAACAATTGTAAATATCTACGCCCCTAACAAGGGAGCACCCAATCATATAAGGCAATTAATAACAAAAGCAAAGAAGCACATTGATAACAATACAATAATAGTGGGGGACTTTAACACCCCCCTCACTGAAATGGACAGATCATCTAAGCAAAAGATCAACAAGGAAATTAAGACTTTAAATGACACACTGGACCAAATGGACCTCACAGACATATTCAGAACGTTCCATCCCAAAGCAACGGAATACACATTCTTCTCTAGTGCCATGGAACATTCTCCAGAATATATCAAATCAGGTCTCACCTGGTACCAAAAGATTGGGATCATTCCTTGCCTATTTTCAGACCACAATGCTTTGAAACTAGAACTCAATCACAAGAGGAAAGTTGGAAAGAACTCAAATACATAGAGGCTAAAGGGCATCCTACTAAAGAATGAATGGGTCAACCAGGAAATTAAAGAAGAATTTAAAAAATTCATGGAAACCAATGAAAATGAAAACACAACTGTTCCAAATCTTTGGGATGCAGCAAAGACAGTCCTAAGAGAAAAGTATATAGCAATACAAGCCTTTCTCAAGAATCAAGAAAGGTCTCAAATACACAACCTAACCCTACACCTAAAGGAGCTAGAGGAAAAAAGAGCAAATAAAGCCTAAACCCAGCAGAAGAGAAATAATAAAGATCAGAGCAGAAATCAATGAAGAAGAAACCAAAAGAACAGTAGAACAGATCAACGAGACTAGTAGCTGGTTCTTTGAAAGAATTAACAAGACTGATAAACACCTGGCCAGATTTAACAAAAAGAAAACAGACATGACCCAAATCAACAAAATCATGAGTAAAAGAGGAGTGATCACAACCAACACCAAAGAAATACAAACAATTATAAGAACATGTTATGAGCAACTAATTTCCAGCAAATTAGATAACTGGAAGAAATGGATGCATTCCTAGAGATGTATCAACTACCAAAACTGAACGAGGAAGAAACAGAAAACCTGAACAGACCTATAACCATTAAGGAAATTGAAGCAGTCATCCAAAATCTCCCAACAAACAAGAACCCAGGGCCAGATGGCTTTCCAGGGGAATTCTACCAAACATTTAAAGAAGAATTAATACCCTATTCTTCTGAAACTGTTCCAAAAAATAGAAATGGAAGGAAAATGTCCAAACTCATTTTATGAGGCCACCATTACCTTGATCCCCAAACTAGACAAAGAGCCCATCAAAAAGGAGAATTACAGACCAACATCCTTGATGAACATGGATGCAAAAATTCTCATCAAAATACTAGCCAATAGGATCCAACAGTACATTAAAAGGATTATTCACCACGACCAAGTGGGATTTATCCCTGCTGCAAGGTTGGCTCAACATCCGCAAATCAATCAATGTGATACAATACATTAACAAAAGAAAGAACAAGAATCATATGATCCTCTCAATAGATGCAGAAAAAGCATTTGACAAAGTACAGCATCCTTTCTTGATCAAAACTCTTCAGAGTATAGGGATAGAGGGTACAGACCTCAATATCGTAAAAGCCGTCTATGAAAAACCTACAGTGAATATCATTCTCAATGGGGAAAAACGGACAGCTTTCCCCCTAAGGTTAGGAACGCGGCAGGGATGCCCACTATCACCACTGCTATTCAACATAGTATTAGAAGTCCTAGCCACAGCAATCAGACAACAAAAAGAAATCAAAGGCATCCAAATCGGCAAAGAAGAAGTCAAACTCTCACTCTTTGCAGATGATATGATACTTTACGTGGAAAACCCAAAAGACTCCCCCCCAGAACTGCTAGAACTCATAGAGGAATTCAGTAAAGTGGCAGGATATAAAATCAATGCACAGAAATCAGTGGCATTCCTATACACCAACAACAAGACAGAAGAAAGAAAAATTAAGGAGTTGATCCCATTTACAATTGCACCCAAAACCATAAGATACCTAGGAATAAATCTAACCAAAGAGGCAAAGGACCTGTACTCAGAAAACTATAAAATACTCATGAAAGACATTGAGGAAGACACAAAGAAATGGAAAAACGTTCCATGCTCATGGATTGGAAGAACAAATATTGTGAAGAAGTCAATACTA
>NW_027819528.1:0-276 GCF_054177405.1 Leptonychotes weddellii | reverse complement strand
GACGCCCAAGGCAGCTCAGTCTTCCCGGAAGACCCACCCCTGTGAGATGTGTGGTCCAGTCTTGAGAGACATTTTCTACTTGGCTGCGCACCAGGGAAAAGAAAACAGCCAGAAACTGTTGAGGTGTGGGGCCTGTGGGAAACGATTTTATTTCATTACTGACTTCAGAAAACATGAGAAACAGCACATGGGAGAGAAACCCTTCAGAAGCCGTGTGGACAGGGCCTCTGTTGTGAAGAGCTGGGGATTCCATGGTGCAGGAAAGCCCCTTACCTG
>NW_027819527.1:0-276 GCF_054177405.1 Leptonychotes weddellii | reverse complement strand
GTGTGTCTTCCTCTATTTAATCAAAGTTTTATACTTTTGTTTGACCAGTTTTTTCCTACTCCTTTTTAAAGTGATTCCTAAATATTTTTTTTTATTCTTATGTTAATCCCCATACATTACATCATTAGTTTTAGATGAAGTGTTCCATGATTCATTGTTTGTGCATAACACCCAGTGCTCCATGCAGAATGTGCCCTCCTCAATACCCACCACCAGGCTAACCCATCCTCCCACCCCCCTCCCCTCTAGAACCCTGTTTGTTTTTCAGAGTCCATC
>NW_027819526.1:0-276 GCF_054177405.1 Leptonychotes weddellii | reverse complement strand
GGGGGGGGCTGAGGCAAGTCAGAGAACGAGACTGTTGGCTTCTGATGACTTCTATTTCCTTAGTGAAATGAGGAGAAAGGGACATCTTTTGAGAGAGGATGAAGGAGAAGGGGACATAAAATAGCTCTGGAAGGGTATGCTCCCATAGAAGGCTAACAGAAACGCAATGCACCATCACCAAACCAGGGCAGAAGAAATATACAGCAAGAAAACGCAGTGGGTTCCATAGAAAATAGGAACAAGGAAACAAAGATGTAAAGGGAAAATACAGCAAAG
>NW_027819525.1:0-276 GCF_054177405.1 Leptonychotes weddellii | reverse complement strand
GGTTTGTTTGCTTTTTTATTTTTTTTTAAAGATTTTATTTATTTGAGAGAGAGAATGAGAGAGAGAGAGAGCACATGAGAGGGGGGAGGGTCAGAGGGGGAAGCAGACTCCCTGCTGAGCAGGGAGCCCGATGCGGGACTCGATCCAGGGACTCCAGGATCATGACCTGAGCCGAAGGCAGTCGCTTAACCAACTGAGCTACCCAGGCGCCCCTGTTTGCTTTTTTAGATTCCACATATGAGTGAGATCATTTTTCCAAAAAGGACATACAAATGG
>NW_027819524.1:0-276 GCF_054177405.1 Leptonychotes weddellii | reverse complement strand
GGAGAAAGGAGCAGGCAGATGAGAGGGGAGAAGAAAGACAGAGGAGTCATCACGGATATTCAAAGAGAACTGTTGAGATTTTTGGTACCAGTCCCAGCATGGACAGACAGATTGATGGGACATAATACAGAATCCAGAACCAAATGTAAGAAATTTGTCTCGGCGAACCATGAGAGACTATGGACTCTGAGAAACAAACTGAGGGTTCTAGAGGGGAGGGGGTGGAGGGACGGGTTAGCCTGGTGATGGGTATTAAGGAGGGCACGTATTGCATGG
>NW_027819523.1:0-276 GCF_054177405.1 Leptonychotes weddellii | reverse complement strand
GAGTTTAAGATATGGGAAAGTGGGGCGCCTAGGTTGGCTCAGTCGGTTGAGTGTCTGCCTTCAGCACGGGTCATGATCTCAGGGTTCTGGGATCGAGTCCCGCATCGGGCTCCCTTCTCAGTGGGGAGTCTGCTTCTCCCTCTCCTTCTGCCCCTCCCGCCTGCTCATACTCTCTTTTTTGCTCTCTCTCAAATAAATAAATAAACATTAAAAAAAATCTAAAAAAGATACAGGAAAGTGAGGAATTTTATTCTTTTTTAAGATTTTATTTATTTG
>NW_027819522.1:0-276 GCF_054177405.1 Leptonychotes weddellii | reverse complement strand
CACGAAGGGTGCCCATCACCAGAGCCTCCACGGAAGCTCCTTAATATCCTGCCTGCCTGTTCCCCACGAGCCCGGCGTGAGCAGTAAGGACATCCATCTACATTCTCACCAGGAGGAGAACACCACCACTAAGAGCAAACATGGGTCCACCAAGGAACAAGGACAGAGAGGGCCAAGCAGAGGAGACACGAATGAGCGGCTGAAGAAGGCTATCCGTGTGTCCTCGAGCTAGGGACGGCAACCCTGTGCTCAGTGACACCACCACTCTCAACTGCT
>NW_027819521.1:0-276 GCF_054177405.1 Leptonychotes weddellii | reverse complement strand
GAACCAAGACTAAGTCCTATACTCTCTCTACAACAGCAAGGGATATTCAAAACCCAAGAAAGATGCACTATTTCGGGGCGCCTGGGTGGCTCAGTCATTAAGCATCTGCCTTCGGCTCAGGTCATGATCCCAGGGTCCTGGGATCGAGCCCCACATCGGGCTCCCTGCTCCACGGGAAACCTGCTTCTCCCTCTCCCACTTCCCCTGCTTGTGTTCCCTCTCTCACTGTGTCTCTCTCTGTCAAATAAATAAATAAAATCTATAAAAAAAAAGATG
>NW_027819520.1:0-276 GCF_054177405.1 Leptonychotes weddellii | reverse complement strand
AGCTTGAGGTTCCACATTTCTAACAAGCTTGCAGGGACTGCCTCAGTCCACGGAGCACACTCTGAGTGGCAAGGCTCTAGGCTATTTACCTGATTGCTTTCCTCCACCAAAGGAGGTACCCATAAGAGGGCAGCTGGAAGGGTCAAAGACACTTCATCAGTTTCACAGCTGCAGCCCAGGCTAGCCCTCCTGCCACCCATCAGCAGAGCCACTAGATCTCGCTGGGAGTCCTAGGGAAGGTACACAGTCTTTGGGGCCACGGGAAGCCCTGAGATT
>NW_027819519.1:0-276 GCF_054177405.1 Leptonychotes weddellii | reverse complement strand
GTCCATAGTTTTCTAAGAGAATTTTGGAATTTTTTGCCCCCTTCATTTTAGCCATTTGGCATGTATATGGTGGTTGATAAGGTTTAAATTTGCATTTACCTGATGACTAATGAAGTTGAACATCTTTTCATATGTTTACTAGCCATCTGGATATCCTCTTTTGTGAAGTTTCTGTGTATTTGCCATTTCTCATTTATACCTCATGTGTATTTTTCTTTATATATTCTAGATAAAAGTCATTTGTGTAGACAAATGTTTTCTTCCATTTTGTGGGCT
>NW_027819518.1:0-2619 GCF_054177405.1 Leptonychotes weddellii | reverse complement strand
CTGAGCAGGGAGCCCGATGTGGGACTCGATCCCAGGACTCCAGGATCATGACCTGAGCCGAAGGCAGTCGCTTAACCAACTGAGCCACCCAGGCGCCCCAAAAACCACAAATATTGAAGGAGCTATTACCCCTTTCAATACACCTCCCTAAAATCAAGATGTGTATTAACTAAATGGCATTTTGCTGTGCTGACAGACAAGGGGGCTCTTGAACTGGGGGTCACGTTTGCCATCCCACTGCCAACTCTGTGAACAAAATGCACAGATACAAGTAGTTTATATAAAGCTTTTTAAAATAAAAAATGAGAATAAAAAACTTGAATTGAGAAACACCCTTTGCTATAAAGTCAATCATGAAGTAGATGATCATACTGCAGTCTAAGTTCAGTAGCTTCAAGTTAGTATTTGAGGTTATGAAAACTATAAACTTAGAAACTCATGACAAAATTGATATGAAATAGAAGTAAAGTAAAGCTGATTGAATTAAAATGGTGGGGGGGACCCAAAATTGTTTATCAGACATGAAGACAGAATTAGAAAGTGTTTTAGGGAGAATTCACTTGAATGAAATTTAATAAGGAACCCTGAAGAAAAGTAGAAAAACCAAGAAATTGAAGATAAAAAAGTAAAAAAGTGATTTAAGTAGATGATAAGCAAAGAGTGAACATAGATGTAATTGGAATGTCTGAGGAAGAAAAATCAAGACCTGAATTAATGTATAAAACTGTGTTCTAAGAAAGCACATATAAAATAAGACCTAGAGCTACCTAATGAAAAAGCCCACTGAGCACCTGGAAAAATTAACCTAGAGCGATCAAACTTGAGTAAATATCCAAGAGTGACTTAGATTTTTAAAGTAAAAAATCTTCAGGACTTGGAGGCAAAAATTTCCTGTACCTTATAAAGATGAGAGACTGAGTAGCATTGGACTTCTTAAAAGCAATACATAAAACAAGCAACAATGGAAAAGCACTTTCAGTAGACTGGAGGAGAGATTATGAGACTAAGGATTTTATATCTGGCCAACCTGATATTCATATATTAAGACTAGAGAAAACCAGTTTTAACTATGGAAGAACTGAGGGAATACTGTGTTCCCAGGCTTTTCTTGAGGAATCTTCTAGCAGATGAGTTTCATCCAAGTAAGAGGTTTTCAAGGAGAAATTTCAATGAAAGAATTGGCGGTGCTTATTTAATTATAATTCTAAGACTAAAGCAGGGCTGGAAATGAGGATGGGGGACAATGTTTAAATGCTGTTATAGTTGCAGAAAAAATGCAGCTGAAAAAATGGGAGAAGGAAGAAGAAAGAGTATAGCAGCATAAGTTCACTGATTGTTGAATCAACAGATACTATTACAAATAGGCAACCCAGTTAATAAAACAGGAAATAATAAACAGATGACGGCTTATTAAATAGGTATGATTACAAAAGTACCCACTAGATCAAAAATATAAATTCGCAAATAACAGTATAAACACACAAACAGCAAATACAACATGGTTCATAGAGAGTAATTATAAAGAGTAAAAACCAGATGTCTTTTATGTGAATAAATATGAATGGATTAGCTTATTAAACTCACTTATCTCCTTTATTAAAAGAAAAAGAGGTTTAATTTGTCTCATAAAGCAAGACCAACTATATGTGATATATAGGAGACACTTAAAATGATTCAGAAAAGTTAAAAATAAGGGATGGGCAAGAGGTATACCAGAGAACGGAAACAACATAGCAGTGTTTGTGATCCTAATATTGGATGACATAAAATTGAAGTTTTAATTATGGCAAGGAAAGACATTTTCACATGGTAAAAGCCACAATTCATACTGGTGATAAAAAAAAAAATCTATGTCCCAAATGATAAAACCATGAACTTTATAAAGCAGAAACTATGGGAAATCCAAGGAGCCATAGGTAGAAACAAATATTTGACTTAAACACATAATTAATACAAGGCAGGTCAAATGGACCAAAAAAAAAAAAAGATATACGAGATCTCAGTCACACTAATAGGTAGATCTTCAGGATCTATTTCAGATGTTACAGCCTTGTAATAGGCATCAAATCATCACTTCCAGTATGCATGGAACATTCACAAAAGTTGATTACATATTAGGCCAGAAAGAGAGCATTGTTAAATTCCATAAAGCAAAAATACCACAAACACTGATCAAAACTATAAATTTATAGCAACAGAAACAAAAGTATGGTTTCACTTGCAAATCTATTCTTGATTGAAATGAAAAAATACGGTTATTGAAGTGGGCAAGATGGCGGAGGAGTAGGAGACCTAAATTTCGTCTGGTCCCAGGAATTCAGCCAGATAGGTATCAAACCATTCTGAATACCTACAGACTCGAGATCAAAGAAAAGAATAGCAGCAACTCTCTGAACAGAAAAGTGACCACTTTCTGGAAGGTAGGATGTGCGGAGAAGTGAATCCGAGGTGATATTCGGGAAGATAGACCTTGGGGGAAGGGATCCTCCTCAGCTGGCTACTGGCAAGTGATAGAGCAGCGGAGCACAAAATCGGAACTTTTAGAAGGCAAGATTTCGTTTTTTTTCCCCCCCCCCCTTTTTTGATGGCTGCATAGTATTCCATTTTATATATATACAC
>NW_027819517.1:0-276 GCF_054177405.1 Leptonychotes weddellii | reverse complement strand
TCGCCTGGGTGGCTCAGTTGGTTAAGCGACTGCCTTCGGCTCAGGTCATGATCCTGGAGTCCCGGGATCGAGTCCCACGTCGGGCTCCCTGCTCGGCAGGGAGTCTGCTTCTCCCTCTGACCCTCCTCCCTCTCATGCTCTCTGTCTCTCATTCTCTCTCTCTCAAATAAATAAATAAAATCTTTAAAAAAAAAAAAAAAAGAAAGAAAAAGGAATGCTCATGCAGTATTGGTGGGAATGTAAATTGGTGCAGCCACTGTGGAAAGAGTACAGATA
>NW_027819516.1:0-276 GCF_054177405.1 Leptonychotes weddellii | reverse complement strand
TCATGGCCATGCCCTGCCATTGTATCTACAGCTTCAGAACATGTGCCTGGTCTGTTCTCTCCCCTTTTGTGTTCTCCATCCTTCTTTTCTCTTTTTCTTCTCATTTTCTCATGGAGTACTATCTATCCATTTTTTGTGTTCTCTTGGCTGTTATCTTGAGGGTTTTAACTTCTAGTACAAGGAGATTATTAATTATATTTTTTTTTTTAAAGATTTTTTATTTATTTGACAGCGAGAGAGAGACAGTGAGAGCAGGAACACAAGCAGGGGGAGTGG
>NW_027819515.1:0-276 GCF_054177405.1 Leptonychotes weddellii | reverse complement strand
TAACATCTCAATATCGATTTTAGAGAGCTGATTAAATACACTATGATGTAGACATAAAATGCAACTTTTTAAAACATCAGAAAGATCTCCATATATAGATATGAAGTTATCACCAGGATACATAAAATACTTTTTTAAAAAATGAGCAAGCTGAAAGTGTGTATGGTTTGCTACTCTTTATGTAGGAAAAATGGGGGGGAGATACAAATATATGTACATATTTGGTTATATTTTCAAAAACCAAGGACAGACAAATTGAATAGTAATAAAAATGGT
>NW_027819514.1:0-276 GCF_054177405.1 Leptonychotes weddellii | reverse complement strand
GTCAGAGGGAGAAGCAGACTCCCCGCCGAGCAGGGAGCCCTATGTGGGACTCGATCCCGGGACTCCAGGATCATGATCTGAGCCGAAGGCAGTCGCTTAACCGACTGAGCCACCCAGGCGCCCCAATCTGTTATTTTCTATAAGGCAAACCGAATGTGACATAAATGGAATCATACAGTATATAATCTTTGGGGATTTAATGCTCTAGAGATTCACCCAGTTTGTTGTGTGAATGGATAGTTCTCTCTTTGTGCTGCTGAGTAGTGTTCCACGGTG
>NW_027819513.1:0-276 GCF_054177405.1 Leptonychotes weddellii | reverse complement strand
GTCAGGTCTGACTGAGGGCCGGGTGGGAAGGTACCACTTTTGTCAGAAGCACATGTGTGATTCAAGTGCCTCCTGGTAAAGGTCTGGTGAGCTCTGCCTTCTCCAGGAGGTGGAAAGTAGGTGGGCCAGGGGCTTGCAGGTGAGGAGCAGACTTACGGCATCGTAGAGGGCCTTCAGGAAGTTGATTTCATCTGTCACATTCTCCACCTTAGCCTCCAGTTCCACTTTGATCATGTAGGTAGCATCGACATCCTGAGGGACAGTTCAGTCACTGTC
>NW_027819512.1:0-276 GCF_054177405.1 Leptonychotes weddellii | reverse complement strand
TTAGTGAGCTAGATAGATCTGTTTAGAAAGGGGTTGAAGGATACAACTGTTTATATATAGTAGAAACGATCCATTCCGACTCTGGAGAAGTCAGTTTCGTGGAAATAAGACTTTGATTCTGGTGCTATGAGTTAGCAAAATGCTGGGTTTGCATTTTATCCACACAAGACTCTCTGCCTTGAGAGTACCATCGATGGTCTTGTGCCGCTGAATACAAGATGCCCACAAGTGAATAAAATTCGGATAGCAGACTGCTCTCAGGAGAAGCCTTGTTTT
>NW_027819511.1:0-276 GCF_054177405.1 Leptonychotes weddellii | reverse complement strand
TTAAAACAAAAAAGTTGCAGTCATCAGCATTAATATTGTAATTGTTGAATTTATAGAGGACTGGTGAATAATAGCCCTTTTTTTTTTTTTTAAGATTTTATTTATTTATTTGACAGAGAGAGACAGCGAGAGAGGGAACACAAGCAGGGGGAGTGGGAGAGGGAGAAGCAGGCTCCTGGCTGAGCAGGGAGCCCGATGCGGGACTCGATCCCAGGACCCTGGGATCATGACCTGAGCCGAAGGCAGACGCTTAACCAACTGAGCCACCCAGGCGCC
>NW_027819510.1:0-276 GCF_054177405.1 Leptonychotes weddellii | reverse complement strand
GAATATATATGAGGGCGCCTGGGTGGCTCAGTTGGTTAAGCGACTGCCTTCGGCTCAGGTCATGATCCTGGAGTCCTGGGATCGAGTCCCGCATCGGGCTCCCTGCTCGGCAGGGAGTCTGCTTCTCCCTCTGACCCTCCTCCCTCTCATGCTCTCTGTCTCTCATTCTCTCTCTCTCAAATAAATAAATAAAATCTTTTAAAAAAAAATAAAAAAAAAAAAGAATATATATGAATGGCCAAGAAGCTCACAAAAAGCTGCTCAACATCATTTACT
>NW_027819509.1:0-276 GCF_054177405.1 Leptonychotes weddellii | reverse complement strand
GCACCATTTGTTGAAAAGATTTGTCTTTTCCCTCTGAATTGCCTTTGTACCTTTGTTGAAAATCTGTTGGCCATATATGTAAGGGTTTAGTTCTGGACCCTCAGTTCTGTTCAATGGACCTATATGCCTGTCTTTATGCCAATACCAGACTGTCTTAATTACTAAAGCTTTATATATTACTAATACTTTTTTTAAATTTTTTTATTGTTATGTTAATCACCATACATTACATCATTAGTTTTTGATGTAGTGTTCCATGATTCATCGTTTGTGCAT
>NW_027819508.1:0-276 GCF_054177405.1 Leptonychotes weddellii | reverse complement strand
CTATTCTGTTTGATACTATACTGGTGGATACCTGTTATTATCACTGTCAAAACCTATAGCATGTACAACATAGTGACCCCTAATGTAAATGATGGATCTCAGTTAATAATAATGCCTCAGTATCGGTTCACTGATTGTAACAAATGTACTACATGAATGCGAGATGTTAATTATAGGGGAAACTGTGTGTGTATGTTTGGTGGGGGAGGATAAAAGAGTATGTGGGAACTTCTGTACTTCCCACTCAGCTTTTCTTGGGTATGTAGCCCTTGTCCT
>NW_027819507.1:0-2619 GCF_054177405.1 Leptonychotes weddellii | reverse complement strand
TGGAAAAATGTCTGTTCATGTCTTCTGCCCATTTCTTGATTGGATTATTTGTTCTTTGGGTGTTGAGTTTGATAAGTTCTTTGTAGATTTTGGATACTAGCCCTTTATCTGGTATGTCATTTGCGAATATCTTCTCCCATTCTGTCGGTTGTCTTTTGGTTTTGTTGACTGTTTCCTTTGCTGTGCAAAAGCTTTTTATCTTGATGAAGTCCCAATAGTTCATTTTTGGCCTTGCTTGAATAGGAAGTATTTTTTAAGTGGTAAGAAGTGATTAATTTTTTCAAGCAAATTTAAGAGCATCTCTTGCAAATTTGATTTTGAATTATAGACTTATGTTTATAAAAAAGCTAATACATCTCGGGGCGCCTGGGTGGGCTCAGTTGGTTAAACATCTGCCTTTGGCTCAGGTCATGATCCTGGGTCCTGGGATCGAGCTTCACGTCAGGCTCCCTGCTCAGCAGAGAGCCTGCTTCTCCCTCTTTCTCGGGCCCTCCCTTCCTCCCAGCTCGTGTTCTCTCTCTCTCTCTCACTTTCTCTCAAATAAAAAAAAAAAAAAGATAATACATTTGAAAAAAGTAAATGCATTTCTTACATCCCAGAATATTTCCACTTTAGAAATGCTAAAAATCTCTCTCTGTATAGTAAATTATAATACACTATTTGGATTTTTGGAATTAATTGTTATATATACTAAAAAAGTTGTAACAAATTTAAATAATTCATTTTCTCTTAGGAATTATTTCTCATTCACATTATTTCTCTTAGCACAGGAGAAGCTGGATTTAGTGTAGTCTTTTTTTAAACCTACAGATCTAAGTAAGAATGAATTGTGTTGTTGGAAATGGAAGAATACACAGATGCGGTGCAACCCTGTCTTTTTTGTGTGTGTGCCCTTTTGAAAAAATCACCTTGAAAAAAAATTTCCAGTCTTCTGTTTGAAAATCTGGCTGTTAGAAGATGAGGTGGGAGGGCGCCTGGGTGGCTCAGATGGTTAAGTGTCTGCCTTCGGCTCAGGTCATAATCCCAGGGTCCTGGGATCGAGTCCCGCATTGGGCTCCCTGCTAGGCGGGGAGCCTGCTTCTCCCTCTGCCTCTGTTTCTCTCTCTCTCTCTCTGACTCTCATGAATAAATTAAAAAAAAAAAGAGGAGGTGGGGACATTGACAGGAGAGGATGGGGAGAAGTTCAGGGGTCAGAATGTCTAGCTCCTCTGCTTAATAAGCAGTGTGTCCTTGAGCAAGTCACAACTTACTCAAGCCTTGTTTTTTTCATGTATAAAAATGGGGACATGAAAGCTTATCCTGCCTTCTTCAGAATTCAGTAGAGCAAACAAAATGAAGTATGTGAGTGCACCTTCCAAGCTGAGGTGCTTTATACAACGTAGTGCTTTATAAATTTAGTGTTCTTGCTTTCAACTGCTAACCATGTTAAATTTGAACTATTTATTGACTTTCAGAGTTAGATGGGTATTAAAGAACTACTATGAAAAATTCAGTCTCAAAATAGGAGAAATCTACAAAAGGTTCAGGAAGCTCATTCCTTGTGCAATTCAAGGAAGAATTTCTACAAAGGATCTTTGTATTATTAGATGAGCGGAAGATAGTGAGATGGGTTTTTGGCTACTGGTGTGCATTAGTTTTTAACTAATGCTGCCTGCTGACTTTGCTCTGAGTCGTAGGCAGACTGCGTAAAAGGCTGGAACTTGAGAATAATGAACAATTATACAGAAGTTTTTAAATCTTAAGGCATATAAAATAGAGATCCTTTTCAAAATGTTTTAATCTTCTAATGTTAAATAATTTCAGGAGGGTTCTGATAATGATGATGATGAAGGTGAGGAGGAAGAGGAAGAGAATACTGATTACCTTACCGACTCCAATAAAGAGAACGAAACCGATGAAGAAAATACTGTATGTATGGCTGAAAATTGGCTTTTGAAATCATTCCACATTCTCATTATTATTTCAGTTATAGCCACTGAAGTTGTGTTTCTTGTGATTATTTGAAAAATATTCCTTTGGAAATTCATTTTGTTTGTTTTCCTATCTTAAGTACTTTACTGTATTAACACTTTCTTTTTAACATGTAATAATGTTACATACTTTACTCACTCATTCCTTGAGTTACGTTGAACCAAGTTATCAGTACAAAAGACTCTGCCGTCCAAAACATGATAGTTAAAATTTCTGGTCTGGTTTCTTGTTTTGTTTTAATAAGGAGGTAATGATTAAGGGAGGTGGACTTAAGCACGTACCTTGTGTGGAAGATGAGGACTTCATTCAAGCTCTGGATAAAATGATGCTGGAAAATCTTCAGGTATGAATGGTTCCTCCAGAGTGTCTTCTCACTACAGAATACTGCAGCACATTCCATTCTGGTTGACACCAGGGTCTCCACATCTAAACATTTGCCTCTGCAGCAGCTTTTTCCTGTGTGTACAGCTTGCAGTTGCCAGTACTTCTCGCATCCCAGATCCTGATTTGAACATTTCTTTGAGATACGCTGGGAAAAAATGTAGTAAATATAAGGCTTAGAACAGAGTAATTTCATTGTACCGGTCTCTGCCTTTTGTCTCTGAAGTCCTATCTCTGTTTCTAAGACCTTTTTTTTTTTTTTTTTTT
>NW_027819506.1:0-276 GCF_054177405.1 Leptonychotes weddellii | reverse complement strand
CTGGTTAATAGCATCATGATGTTCAGTACTTCCTGGAAATTTGCACACAGGTCAAATCCAGAGCCAGGAAGCAGAAGTCCATGAAAGAGAGGCTCACTCACCCCTGCCTTAGCCAAAGTGGCCATTGGCCAATGTCTGCCAGGGTCTTTTTTATTTTAAGTGGTCCCATGAGGAATCTAGCAGAGTGGATTCTGTGCACCGTGTTTCTGGCTACATGAGGGGCACAAGCCCTTTCAGAAATTCCCAGTAGGGGGGCGCCTGGGTGGCTCAGTCATT
>NW_027819505.1:0-276 GCF_054177405.1 Leptonychotes weddellii | reverse complement strand
TTTTTTTTTTGAAGATTTTATTTATTTGACAGAGAGAGAGATAGTGAGAGCAGGAACACAAGCAGGGGGAGTGGGAGAGGGAAAAGCAGGCTTCCCACGGAGCAGAGAGTCTGATGCAGGGCTTGATCCCAGGACGCTGGGATCATGACCTGAGCCGAAGGCAGACGCTTAACGACTGAGCCACCCAGGCGCCCCTCCTGTAACTATTTCGATAGTGTCATGTGAATCTGGTTATTGAATTATATTTGCACTCTTTTGAACATCCAGAGCTAATCA
>NW_027819504.1:0-276 GCF_054177405.1 Leptonychotes weddellii | reverse complement strand
TAGGTGTTCAGAATGGTTTGATCCCTATCCAGCTGAATTCCTGAGAGGAGACGAAATCCAGGTCTCCTACTCCTCCACCATCTTGCTCCGCCCCCCTCAATCACATTTTTATACATTTACAATGGCCATGAAGAAACTGAAATTTTAAAACACAGTACTATTTAAAAATCTCTTCAAAGAAGATGAAATGCTTAGATATAAACCTAGCAAAATAAGTACAGGATCTGTGTGGAAAAGAAATTACAAAACGCGGATGAAAGAAATCAAAGAAAGCCC
>NW_027819503.1:0-276 GCF_054177405.1 Leptonychotes weddellii | reverse complement strand
TGCTGGCGACCTTGCCCTCAGATAAAAAGCCCCCCTCAGTCGACATCAAGCGACCCGCGGTAATTCCCAGATACGCAACAGTCGGCTCTGAGGAGCCCCTGCGAGCCAGCTGCAGCATTCCTGCTCGAGAGGACACGGCCCGAGGAGGCCGTGCGCCCCACTCTTCTGCTCAGCCCGGCAGCCCCCTGCCCGGCCCCCCAGGGCCCACCCGACAACCACTCCACTGTGGTGCCTCGTCCACGGCGCAGTGGAAACCAAGGCTCTCCACTAACCCAG
>NW_027819502.1:0-276 GCF_054177405.1 Leptonychotes weddellii | reverse complement strand
CCCATTGAAGTTCCCATGGACTCCAAAAGCCTTGGGTCCTCAGTAGCTAGCACTTCCAGACAAGTCCTGCAAAGATCTGGCAATCAAATCTAGACTTCCCAGTGCCAACCTTTGGATTACGCCACCCTTGACATGGTCGCTCTCACGCTCTCCTGTAAGAATGAAAACTCACAAGGGTCAGGGTAATTCTTTTTTTTTTATTTATTCTTATGTTAATCCCCATACATTACATCATTAGTTTTAGATGTAGTGTTCCATGATTCATTGTTTGTGCAT
>NW_027819501.1:0-276 GCF_054177405.1 Leptonychotes weddellii | reverse complement strand
TGCGGGACTCGATCCTGGGACTCCAGGATCATGACCTGAGCCGAAGGCAGTCGCTTAACCAACTGAGCCACCCAGGCGCCCGAGGCACTGCCTGTTTTTATAAATAACATTTTACTGGAACACAGCCACGCCCACTAGTTTACTACGCACGGCCTTTGGCTGGTTTCATTGACAATGACAGAATTGACCAGATCTGAGTAGCTGTGACAGAGCCTGTATGGTCTGCAAAGCCTAAAATATTTCCTCTCTGGCCCTGCAATACAGAAAAAGTTTGCT
>NW_027819500.1:0-276 GCF_054177405.1 Leptonychotes weddellii | reverse complement strand
TGGCGTTGTTCGGACAATCTTCATCCCTCCCGACAGGCCCCGTGAGGCCAGCCTCCTCTCCCCCGTAGACGGGTTGATGGGGGGAGGGTGTCCGTGGGAACCGGGGCCTGGCCAGCACCCCCGCGCCCGGGCGTCCCAGCCGAGCAGCCCCGCGGGGGCGTCATTCACACGGCTGCTCCCGAGTGGAAGGCGTCCAGCCGTCGCTGGTGGAGACCCGTCCTCCAGCCACACAAACGCGGGACGCTCCCTCGCTGTGCGCGCAGCCTCTGACAGGAC
>NW_027819499.1:0-276 GCF_054177405.1 Leptonychotes weddellii | reverse complement strand
ATGAAGGCTAATTGTTTTACTCTAGTAATTTTTGGAAGGGCATTCACTTCTTTAGATCCATTAAATTAACCTTACTACATGCTGATTCTTGTAACCCAGCTATGTAAATTGTGGCTATTTTAGTGTCTGAAGTATTAATTTTAAAATTAATTTCAAATTTAGTATGAGTAAGTACATATATTTTTTTTATTTTTTATTTTTTAATTTTTTATTCTTATGTTAATCCCCATACATTACATCATTAGTTTTAGATGTAGTGTTCCATGATTCATTGTT
>NW_027819498.1:0-276 GCF_054177405.1 Leptonychotes weddellii | reverse complement strand
CTCATGTGCTGAGTCAGTTGTCTATGTTGGTGTAACTAATTGCCATACACTTGGTAGCCTAAAACAATACAAATTTTGTACCTTACAGTTCTGTACGCAAAGTCTGATGTGGGTCTCACTGGACTAAAAACAAGATGTCAGCCGGGCTGCATTGTTTCTGAAGGCCGTAGGAAAGAGTTTCCTCATCTTTTTTTTTTTTTTTTAAAGATTTATTTATTTGAGAGAGCGAGAATGAGAGAGAGAGAGAGAGTACATGAGAGGGGGGAGGGTCAGAGG
>NW_027819497.1:0-276 GCF_054177405.1 Leptonychotes weddellii | reverse complement strand
TTTTTTTTTTTTTTGAGGTAATTGTAAATGTACATGCAGTTGTAGGAAATAATAGAGAGAGATCTTGTGTAGCCTTTACCCAGTTTCCCCAGCGGTAACGTCTCTTGCAAAACTATACTACAACATCACAGCCAGGATAGTGGCAATGATGCGGTCAAGATACAGCACAGCTCCACCACCACAAGGGTTCTGCATGGTGGCCTTTACCAGTCACATCCACCTGCCTCCCACCCTAACCCCTAGCAACCATTAATCTGTTATTTTCTTTTTTTTTTT
>NW_027819496.1:0-2619 GCF_054177405.1 Leptonychotes weddellii | reverse complement strand
AAATAAAATCTTTAAAAAAAAAAAAAATCTTTTTAAGATTTATTTCATTTAGGGTGCCTGGGTGGCTCAGTTGGTTGAGCGACTGCCTTCGGCTCGGGTCATGATCCTGGAGTCCCGGGATCGAGTCCCGTGTCGGGCTCCCTGCTCGGCAGGGAGTCTGCTTCTCCCTCTGACCCTCCCCCCTCTCATGTGCTCTCTCTCATTCTCTCTGTCTCAAATAAAAATAAATAAAATCTTAAAAAAAAAAAAAAAATTGGGCCTGGTCTCAAAATGGGCCAGCTTCCTGTGAAGCTGTATGCACAACAAATATCTTACTTCCTTGGGACATTTCAACCTCATCACATACTCAATTTTTCTCCCTAAAGATTTCTATCCATTTGTTTTTGGGCAAAGAAAACCAGCATGAGAATGTTAATGATGTACTCATTCTCAGGTTACCTGGGGCTCAGACCAAACATGAAGAGAAAGTGCTCGTTAAAATATGCTCTCTAGAAAGAGGAAATTCTTATGGCCACAAACTGCATTTCTAACCCTCATGAATAATATGTTCACAAAAGTGAACAGGAGAGAACAGAAAACACAGTAACACGATGGTAATACTGTTCACTGAGTACATTTTATTTATCATTCACTGTTCCAAGCACTTTGCATTTAATAGCTCATTTGCACAAAACCCCTAGAAAATATGTACTATCCTTAGAAGTCCCCGTTCCATAAGTAAACAGAGGCATGAAGAGGTTAATTTTTGTCCAACTACAGCTAAAAATGGCCAGGCCAGGATTTGAACCCAGGCCATCTGGCTCCTGAGGCTGCATTTTGAAGCCTTATTCGATACTACCTCTATCGTGCTCAGAAAAAGACATCAAGGAATGTACTAACTTACACCAAGCCCTGACAAACATTTCTCTCTGTTAGAAACAGTCTCTCATTAATAACAATACACAGAGAGAAGGTGAGCTGAAAGGCAAATGAAGGTCTGAAAGCTTATTCACACTTCAGCCCAGTGTGTGGCAATCTTCACCATTCAAATGACCTAAATCCCTCACACTGCCATGTAGAGCATGTTGTGGGAACATTCTGGGAGCCAATCTCTAAGTCATCCCTTCTTTCCACTGCTGCCCAGGTCAGAGCTTCTGGGTAGTCCTCAAAGAATCACTCAATGGGAATACACTGAAGAGTTTATCAAGTAAAAAGGAAGGATGATGAGATCTCAGCAGGGAAATAATATTATACCTTCCATGTGAAAATTCAAACACACACACACACACACACACACACAAAAACATGTTCATTCTTACCTCTCAACTCTTTCTCCTTTTCTCCCTTCCTTCACCATTCCATCTTTGTCCTATGCTCCCAGATTCCCCTTGAAGTCTATCAAATTTCCAGAGGAAAATAGGTGCTCAAAGTGTGCTAATGTTTTACGTGTGTACAAAACAGATGTATGCACATTATGCTGCAGGTACAGTTGCTAAGATTTGAGTCCCCTAAGTTTTATTCGATCAGGATGCTATATAGAATGTTGTTCAATGTCCTATCTACTTCAAAGTAAGGGGGGTTAGTGATGATTCCAAACCTCTACAAAAATAAAGGATTTTAACAAATATTCTGCTTGATTTATTAATAAATTGTATTTAAGATTTAGGTTTCCCAATGATATTCATTCTTTTTTTTAAGACTTATTTGAGAGAGAGAGAGCACATGTGAGTGAGCATGGGGGGAGGGGCAGAGGGAGAGAGAATCTCAAGCAGACTCCCCACTGAGCACTGAGCCTGAGGCAGGGCTCCATCACACCACCTGACCTGAGCCAAAACCAAGAGTCAGACACTTAACTGAATGCACCACCCAGGTGCCCCATGATATACATTCTTTCACTGAATCATGTTATTTATAAAATTTAGGGTTTACCAAAGATACAAATGTAGTGATCCGAAGGGGCATGTGCACCCCAATGTTTATAACAGCAATGTCCACAATAGCCAAACTATGGGAAAGAGCCTAGATGTCCATCAACAGATGAATGGATAAAGGTGTGTACACACACACACACACACACACACAGGAATATTATGCAGCCATCAAAAAAATGAAATATTGCCATTTGCAATGACGTGGATGGAACTAGAGGGTATTATGCTAAGCGAAATAAGTCAATCAGAGAAAGAAAAGTATCATATGATCTCACTGATATGAGGAATTTGAGAAACAAGACAGAGGATCATAGGGAAGGGAGGAAAAAAACAAGATGAAACCAGAGAGGGAGACAAACCATGAGCAACTCTTAATCTCAGAAAACAAACTGAGGGTTGCTGGAGTGGAGGGTGGGAGGGATGGGGTGGTTGGGTGATGGACACTGGGGACGGTATGTGCTATGGTGAGCGCTGTGAATTGTGTAAGATTGACGAATCACAGACCTGTTTCCCTGAAACAAATAATAAGTTATATGTTAATAAAAAAATAAAAATAAATGAAATTTAGGGTTTACCTATAGTTTGATGCTTAAGTGGGATTGGTATTTAACATCATGCTACTCATTCCTGGATGCACTAGGAAAGGAACCTTTTGATAAATTGAAGTAAACCTTGCACTGCCAAATGGAGCTCACCAAAACCAATGAAA
>NW_027819495.1:0-276 GCF_054177405.1 Leptonychotes weddellii | reverse complement strand
TTAGAGAGAGCACAAGCAGGGGGAGAGGCAGAGGGAGAGGGAGAAGCAGGCTCCCACCAAAGAGAGAGCCTGATGCAGAGCTCTATCCTAGGACCCTGGGATCGTGAACTGAGCCAAAGGCAGATGAGTAACAGACTGAGCCACCTAGGTGCCCTTCTTTTGGTTTTAAATGCATCTCATGAAAGAGCATAGAGCTGGAATTCATCTTTTTTTTTTAATTTTTTTATTGTTATGTTAATCCCCATACATTACATCATTAGTTTTAGATGTAGTGTT
>NW_027819494.1:0-276 GCF_054177405.1 Leptonychotes weddellii | reverse complement strand
GGTTTGATCCCTATCCAGCTGAATTCCTGAGAGGAGACGAAATCCAGGTCTCCTACTCCTCTGCCATCTTGCTCCGCCCCCCCCATTTTAGTAATTTTTATTAGTTTCTTTTAAGTAGTAAATATCTCCCAAGATTCCTTCTGGAAATTTAATGATTTCTATTTTAACAATTAGAGTTTGAGGCACTTGGGATTGATTTTGTATAAAGCATAAACATACAAATCTCGCGCAATTTTTCTTCTAAATGACCAGAAGGATGCATTTAAATAATATATT
>NW_027819493.1:0-276 GCF_054177405.1 Leptonychotes weddellii | reverse complement strand
CAGACTCCACGCTGAGCAGGGAACCCAATGCGGGACTCGATTCCTGGACCCTGGGACCATGACCTGAGCTGAAGGCAGACACTTAACTGACTGAGCCACCCAGGCGCCCTCCCCTACTATTCTTTTATTGTTGTCTATTTCTCCCTTCAGTTCTGTTAGTATTTAATTAATATATATATTAATATATTTTGGTGTTCTGTTGTTGGGTTGGTATATGTTTACGATTGTTATACCCTCTTGATGAATTGGCCTCTTTATCATTCTGTAATGACCTTT
>NW_027819492.1:0-276 GCF_054177405.1 Leptonychotes weddellii | reverse complement strand
CTGTTTTTGCTGGAATTATTAAAATAACAATAGGGAAAAGCTTGCAGTAGCCCTGTAAATAACAAGGGGATGATCTCCTAGTAAGGTAAAAAAAAAGTCCACTATGTATGACACAGTTTGATCAGATTGAAGGAAAAAAAGAAGAGCTCTTAGCAATGTCCACAATAGCCAAACTGTGGAAAGAGCCAAGATGTCCATCGACAGATGACTGGATAAAGAAGATGTGGTATATATATACAATGGAATATTATGCAGGCATCAAAAGGAATGAGATCT
>NW_027819491.1:0-276 GCF_054177405.1 Leptonychotes weddellii | reverse complement strand
TGTTTTTCAGAGTCCATCATCTCTCATGGTTCATTTCCTGCTCTCATTTCCCCCCCTTCATTCTTCCCCTCCTGCTATCTTCTTCTTCTTTTATTATTATTTTTTAACATGTAATGTATTATTTGCTTCAGAGGTACAGATCTATGATTCAACAGTCTTGCACACTTCATGGCATTCACCATAGCACATACCCTCCCCAGTGTCTATCACCCAGCCACCCTATCCCTCCCACCCCCCACCACTCCAGCAACCCTCAGTTTGTTTCCTGAGATTAAG
>NW_027819490.1:0-276 GCF_054177405.1 Leptonychotes weddellii | reverse complement strand
TGAGATCATATGATACATGTCTTTCTCTGTTTGACTTATTTCACTCAACATAATACCCTCCAGTTCCATCCACGTCGTTGCAAATGGCAAGATCTCATTCCTTTTGATGGCTGCATAATATTCCATAACATGACAAATGATTATAAGAAAGAGTTTATGATATGATTTGAAAAACTAGGTTTTGACTATCTCCCTTAATAACATACTGCTAATCTGAGAGAAGTCAGGTGAAAGTTTCATTCGTGATTTTATTTAATAGCCTTGCAAATGCTGGTA
>NW_027819489.1:0-276 GCF_054177405.1 Leptonychotes weddellii | reverse complement strand
TACCAGTTTACATTCCCACCAACAATGTATGAATGTTCTCTTTCCTCCACATTCTCAGCAGCATTTGGTACCTCTTGTTTTTTGACAATAGACATTCTAACAAGTATAAAGTTATTTCTCATTGTAGTTTTGCTTTGAATTTCTCTGGTGATTAGTGATGTTGAACACGTTTTCATGTATGTGTCGGACATTTTTATGTCTTGGAAAAATGTCTATTCAGGTCTTTTGACCATATTTCAATTGGGTTTTCTAACTATCTATTGAATTACATGAGTT
>NW_027819488.1:0-276 GCF_054177405.1 Leptonychotes weddellii | reverse complement strand
TCCCTCCCACCCCCCACCACTCCAGCAATCCTCAGTTTGTTTCCTGAGATTAAGAATTCTTCGTATTAGTGAGGTCATATGATACATGTCTTTCTCTGATTGACTTATTTCGCTCAGCATAATACCTGCCAGTTCCATCCACGTTGTTGCAAATGGCAATATGTGTCTTTTAACTTGGGGATTTTGTTCATTAATATCTATTCTGCTACAGTTTTATTATATACTTTCTATTCTTTTTTTTCTTCCTTTCCTTGCCTCCTTTTGGGTTGAATTTGG
>NW_027819487.1:0-276 GCF_054177405.1 Leptonychotes weddellii | reverse complement strand
ATTTGAGAAAGAGAACAAGGTCTTATGAAGTGGATCTTGTAAAAGGAGGACCAACATTTCATAGTGAGTCATGGAGGAAGAGTAGACATGACTGAAATTGATCTTGAAAAATGAAGCTATATAATGAAGATAAAAGAATCCCATAATCTCCTTTTTACAGACTTTGTACTAATTGTTAGAATGAAGAGTAATTCAGGGCACCTGGGTGGCTCAGTCGCTAAGCGTCTGCCTTCGGCTCAGGTCATGATCCCAGGGTCCTGGGATCGAGTCCCGCAT
>NW_027819486.1:0-276 GCF_054177405.1 Leptonychotes weddellii | reverse complement strand
GTGCTTTATGGGACAGTCTCTCTCAATATACCCCAACCCTCATTCCCTGGAGGAACCCAAAATCAGGTTGCAAACTTCTTTTTACCCTAGACTTCACCACAAAGAGTGATACTCTTAAATACGTACAGTTTTCGTTTCTCGCAGCATCCACCTGTGATTGGAGAAAATAAAACACTGTGAGGATCACACCATCCTGTACACTGTTGACACAGCTCTTTTGTTTGGTGCAAGGACTTCAGGTAATTGGATGGGTGGGGTACAGTGGTTGAGCCAATG
>NW_027819485.1:0-2619 GCF_054177405.1 Leptonychotes weddellii | reverse complement strand
AAAAAAATAAAAAATAAAAAAATAAATTTTAAAAATGTAAAACAATATGGCTATTCCTCATAAACTTAAATATACATCTACCATGTGGCCTAGCAATTCCCCCCCCAAGAGAAATGAAAGCATATGTCCATACAAAAATATATATGTGAATACGCATAGCGGCTTGACTCATAATAATCATAACTGGAAAAAGTCCAAATGTCTATCATCTGGTGATGTGATAAACAAATTGTTGTATGCCCATACGATGGAACACTACCCAGCAACAGAAAGGAATGAACTACTGATACATACAAGAACATGAATGAATCTCAAACACATTGTGCCAAATGAAAGAAGCCAGTTCCAAAAGGCTACAAACAGCATCTTTTATATGAGATTCTTTTTAAAAGGCAAAACTATGGTGACAGTGGTGGTCAGAGGACAAGAGGTGAGGGAAGGGGATTGACTACAAATGGGAAAGAAGGAACTTTAGGGGGTGATGCATATGTTCTATACCTTGATTTCAATGGCAGTCATGCAGGTATGTATACTGCATGTGTCAAAACTCATCAAATTGTGCACCCGAGATGGGTCAATTTTATGTTATATAAATTATACTTCAATAAAGCTGACAAGAATGAAGAAAAACAAACAAACCAAAAAACTCTACTCATGTTTTCCTGCCCTTCCTGAAGTCCTCCTCATTACTAGTGTAATGTACGCGGTATGAGGTATCCTTTGTTGAGTTGTGTTTTTTTCCAATTGTTATTCCAATCATGACTCTTTCTTGCTAAAATGTCAATTCTCTGAGGGGAGGGAGTTACTGAAAATTGACCTACACCAATTTGGTTACACACAACATTGGTTCTTCTTGGTAGAAACAGTAGCCACTGAAGAAGTTGGGAGGATTCGTGGCCTCCTCACACCCTCCCCATCTCGTTACATTGATGGGAAACCTCAAACCAAATTCTGCCACATATACACACATTTACTAAAAAACAACTTATTAACAAGTAAACACAAAGCCACTTATAAAGCTTGTTCTATTAGCCCTGCAAAGTCTATCTATCCTTTATCCCAAAGTCTCTCTGCCCTTTGAAGTGTTTTGCCCACCACCTCATATGAAAGATTTTATCTAAGAAAGACAAGACAAGACAACATTCCAGAAAAGAGATCCTGTTATCTGTATAGGTGGCATTAGGTAACCAGACATCCTCCTAAACCGATGACTGGATAGAAGACCATTTAAGGGTCAAGAGCCTGTTGCCTGCCCTAAGGGTATGGGCTGCAGGCTGTGCTAGACTCTTCTACCCTGTTTAGGCAAGTGGCCCTGAAACATTTTAGCCCACCACACGCACATCTCAAATATATTCAGTACATCAAACTGAGGCCCACTTTTATTATGCAGGCTACTAGCTATTACTTTCACCAATAAAACCCCTTTGTGACATTCACGATGCTAATTAGCGAAGCATAAAGTACTCAGCAAGGTATGGATTGCATTAGTGTTTGTGTTTGTAGCAGCTGCCTGAACTTCCTGATTAAAATGAAGCTAGCCACGCCCTGGACTGGGTGTTCTTGGCAAGAGCTGTTACCCTTGGAGTTGGAACTTAAAACAAATAGCATAAACCTATGATTCTCTGTCTATGCTGAACTTTTTGGAATTAAATTATAGACATCTTTCCAAAAACATATCCTCTCTTTTAACTCTTCATAAAGTTTTTTACTTCTAATAGATGCTTAGTAACTGCTAATGACTATAAGCCAAGCAAATTAAGAATGAAGGGGTTTTAAGAAGGAAGGAAGGAAGGAAGTCTCTGGCCTCCAGACACTCCTTGTCTTTGAAGGTGTAGACACTCAGCCCTGGGCTATACCTCAGCTTCTAGTGTAGCTTTTTTGAGAAGATTTTGGGGCAGGTGGGTTTTTTAAATATCCAAAAATAAGGAGATGAGGTGGTCTGTGAAAAGGCTAAGTCACTCTGTGTAAATAAAACTGGGGAATTTCTGGAGTGAAAAATGACTGCCAGAGGCTAATTAACAGCCTAAAATTAGTCAGATTAATCTGCAGAAGCAAGGCTCCTCTAGGTCACTGAGTTTGCCATTTCAAGGAAGCTCTACTCCCACACCCATCCCAGTCACCCTCCAAGTCCTTTTTTTCTACAAGACCAGTCCTAGGGGTCATGGAGTTAGAGCCATTAGGGGCCAAACTCAAAGGCACAAAGAAGTGATGGTGTGACTAGACAGGGAGCCAGGCCTCTGATCCTGAGTATCACCCTGCCACCTGCCTTTCTGATCACTTCTAGTTTATCTTTTTATGGCAGCATGGCACAGGCTTTGGAATTCAAGTTGTGGCTTACCACTCTCTATGTCTATGGTCTCAGGTGAATAACTTAGCCTCTATGAACCTCAGGTTCCTCATGTGTAAAAAAAAAAAAAAAAAAAAATGAAAACAGGGGCACCTGGGTGACACAGTTGGTTAAGTGGCTGACTCTTGATTTTGGCTCAGGTCATGATCACAAGGTCCTGGGATCGAGTCTCGTGTCAGGCTCTGCACTCAGCAGGGAGTATGTTTAAGGATTCTCTCTCTCCCTCTCCCTCTGCCCCTCCTCCCCGTGTGCACGCTCTCTCTCTCATAAAT
>NW_027819484.1:0-276 GCF_054177405.1 Leptonychotes weddellii | reverse complement strand
GTTTTTGGTAGGTTTTCATGGATAGCCATATTGTCTATAAGTAAAGAGTTTTATTTTTTTCCTTTCCAATTTGTATGCCTTTTATTTCTTTTTCTTGCCTTTCTGCACTGGCTATCACCTCCAATACAATGTTTAATGGAAGTGATGAGAGTAGACATCTTTGCCTTAGTTCTGATTTTAGGAAGAAAGCACTTAATCTATCACCATGATATTAGCTCTAGATTTTTCATAGATGCCCTTTATTAGGTTAGGGAAGTTTCCTTCTCTTCCTAGTAT
>NW_027819483.1:0-276 GCF_054177405.1 Leptonychotes weddellii | reverse complement strand
TGCCTTTTTTTTTTAAGGGTACAAGTCATTTTTTTTTTCTTTTTCATTTTTTTTATTATGTTCATTTAGGCACCATATAGTACATCATTAGTTTTTGATGTAGTGCTCAATGATTCATTAGTTGTGTATAACACCCAGTGCTCATCACAACACATGCCCTCCTTAATACCCACCACCCGGTTACCCCATCTCCCCACCCCCCTCCCCTCCGTAACCCTCAGCTTTTTTCCAAGAGTCCAGAGTCTCTCATGGTTTTTGTCCCTCTCTGATTTCTTC
>NW_027819482.1:0-276 GCF_054177405.1 Leptonychotes weddellii | reverse complement strand
TGTCGGGCTCTGTGCTGGGCGTGGAGTCTGCTTGAGATTCTCCCTCTCCCTCTGCCTCTGTCCCTCTCCCCTCTCTAAAAAAAAAAAGGTCTTGAAGAGAGATCTGAACACTCATGTTCACAGCATTATTCACAATAGCCAAGGGGTGGAAGCAGCCCCAGCATCTACTGACAGGTGAATGGATAAACAAGACGTGGTCTGTCCACACCATGGATCATTATTCAGCCTTGAAAAGGAAGGAATCGCGACACCTGCTACAACGTGGATGAAGCTGGA
>NW_027819481.1:0-276 GCF_054177405.1 Leptonychotes weddellii | reverse complement strand
CCCCTCCCCTCTAGAACCCTCAGTTTGTTTTTCAGAGTCCATCTTCTCTCATGGTTCGTCCACCCCTCCGATTTCCCCCGCTTAGTAATGGTTGTATTTTAAACAGCAAATCATTCTCTCTGCTGCAAATTAATCTCTTTTGTATAAAGTATTATCATCATCATTCTCAGTGTACCAATAGGGAGTCCTGATGCTCAAGAGAACGTAGCTGATAAAATGCTATCTAGCGTCAACATTTATATTCTTTCCACTGTGCTTGCTGCTCTTGAAATCTGG
>NW_027819480.1:0-276 GCF_054177405.1 Leptonychotes weddellii | reverse complement strand
GTGAGGATTGAGGAAGAGAACAAAACCAGTAGGACATAAGTGACAGTCCTTGTCACAAATGAAGAGAGTAAGCTTTATCAGGAGAGAGACTATGTCTATTTCATCGTCCAATGTATCCTTAGTAACTATCTCCCATCCAAGTACTATCTCGATGCCTGGCACTCAAAAGAAAACATGGTAGGCACTCAAAACAAAACAACCATATGAGACAAAATGGTTAAGAGTTTGGTCAGTTGGGAATGCTAAGGCTGAGACATCTTTTTTTTTTTTTTTTTT
>NW_027819479.1:0-276 GCF_054177405.1 Leptonychotes weddellii | reverse complement strand
AATTCCGCCTCCAGCAAAGACATTTGGGAACCAGGGCAACAGGCCCCTCCCCCAGAAGATCAGCGAGAACAGCCAGCCAAGACCAAGTTTACCCATCAATGAGAATGGCAGAACTCCAGCGCTAGGGGAATAATGCACTTAGAATCCATGGCTTTTTTACCAATATTCTGTAGTCTTTCAAAGTTAATTTTTTTTTTTTACTTTCTTTTTCTTTTCTTTTTTTTTTTTCTGGTTTTTTCATTTTCCCTTTTTCAACCAACATCTTATCGATCCCTT
>NW_027819478.1:0-276 GCF_054177405.1 Leptonychotes weddellii | reverse complement strand
TGGAGGGCACGGGAAGGCTAAGTACCAGCCAGAGCACTGGAGGGGACCAGAGGAGTGCTAATGGCAGGTAGCACAGAAGGAGGAGAAGAACGGAAACGTTCTGGGGGTCAGGGACGGAAACGATCACAATCAGAGTACACGAGGAAGCTCGGCAGTGAACAATATTTACACAGTCACAATTCTGTAAACACTATCAGTTGTCTTGAAAGAGTGACATAACTAAACCCCAAGAATGGACTGGGTTGTTAAAGAACTAACTCCTTGTCTGTGGTATTA
>NW_027819477.1:0-276 GCF_054177405.1 Leptonychotes weddellii | reverse complement strand
GTCTGGGTTTCCGAGTCTGTAAAATGGGAATCGCGATGTCTACCTTGCTTACTTCAAGAAGTTTCCACGATAGCGCGTAAAATACTGCACGTGAGTACATTCTGACCATTGCGAGGGTGTCTCCTGTTCAAATCTCTGCTCCACCACTTGCCAGGTGTGTTAAGTACCATCACCATCTCGGAAATGAGGATAACGACAGTAGCATGCCCCTTTGAGGATGCAGTGATGGTCGGAGTCATTATAGAGAAGGCAGACCGAACAAGGCCTGGCACATAG
>NW_027819476.1:0-276 GCF_054177405.1 Leptonychotes weddellii | reverse complement strand
TTTTAACTTTAGCTGTTCAAATAGATATGCCTCTCATTGAAGTTTTTTTTTTTTAAGATTTTATTTATTTATTTGACCGACAGAGACATAGCGAGAGAGGGAATACAAGCAGGGGGAATGGGAGAGGGAGAAGCAGGCTTCCCGCTGAGCAGGGAGCCCTACGCGGGGCTCAATCCCAGGACCCCGGGATCATGACCTGAGCCGAAGGCAGACGCTTAACGACTGAACCACCCAGGCTCCCCTTTCATTGAAGTTTTAATTGGCACTTCCCTAATG
>NW_027819475.1:0-276 GCF_054177405.1 Leptonychotes weddellii | reverse complement strand
TGCGACTCACAAAGGCTTGTGTACTTGCTGGTCCTTGTGGGGAGTAACTAAGTGAGGAAAAAGATTAGAATTCTCATAATGACTAAATGAGCCATTTCCTGGACTTAACCAGCAAAATGAGAGTATCTGAGACAAACAAAGAAGAAAAAAAGAAAAAGAAAAGATGACTGCTTCCTGGGAGCCCTATGTGCTGCTGCTGGGTCTCCCCATCTTCCACCGCCATTGGGAAGGGGTTCTAGTCAGTTTCATATGATTCCCCAAGGTACAAGACATGTG
>NW_027819474.1:0-2620 GCF_054177405.1 Leptonychotes weddellii | reverse complement strand
TACTTTTTTGCGGCAAGAATGAACCACAATGAAGTTTGAAAACAATGAAGTTTGTTATTTTAAGTGATCAGAAGAGGAAGCTGGGGAGCCCTACAGTAACCCCATAATGCCTCTGTATTTGGGGCCAGAATGTGGATGGGGAACTGGTGAACTTGACCTCATGACCCCCACTGGGAAATGGAGTCTCAAAGCCTCACTGAGGCTCGGCAGGTGAATCGGGTTGCGGTGACAAATGGGCCAGGAGCCCCGTGTGGCCTTGAGCAGGGCCCGCCCCGCTGGGCCTCGGTTTTCTTGTGAACAGACTAACGACTCGGAACCTGTTTCTCATGAGGACGAGAGAACAGACACGGGGCCCCAGAAAGTGCTTGCGATGCTTCCAGGATGATTCACGCCCAAAGGTGAAGACTCAGAATCAGCGCTCTCTGGGACCGGTCGGAAAACCGAGAGCAGGTGATGCTGTGGGGGTCTGGGTGGGGCAGGGGAGCCCCCGGGCAGCAAGGCGGAGCCCGGCAGCTGCAGGAGATGCGGAGACCAGGCCTGGGGCTGAGGCAGAGCCCCCCTGTTTCCCCAGCTTTAAAACAAAGTGTTTGAACAGATAATCCCTGTGGTCCTGTCCAGCTCTGTGTCCACGTCCAGCGGGGAATCCCGTAACAGGTAAAACTCAGGGAACTTTACTATATCCAGAGGTGACCCCTCATAAGGCTAGTTAATCCTGTCTCCAGGCGTACCGTGGGATTCATTTCATAGAGAAATGTCCAGCAAGTGGCAGGGAGGTCAGGATGCCATCGGGGGTCCTACTCGAGGGCCCGGACCCAAGAGTCAGAGCAGAGACACGGCCACCCCGACACCAGTAACTCGGGGAGTCCCTGACTGGGAAGGCTCACCTTTGGAGGCGAGCACACCACGTGCGACCAGGACGCCAGTTCATCCAGGAATGCAGGGGGCTCAGAATCAGGCTGCTCTCACCCAAGGTCCCCCTGGGAGTATGGAGCAGCTCCAGGACCAGGAGCCTAGTGCCCTGGTGGCTCACAAGGTCCCGAATCTGCCCCCTTGGATGGAGAGCTGTCCTTGCTGTGGTATGCAGCCTCCTCCTGGGCTCAGGTGAGGAAGAGTGGCCAACCTCACATCATGGTGGCCCGGGATCCCCAGCAGCTGAGCATCCCAGGGGGCCAGATGTCCCCTCCATGGATGCACCTGAGCCATTGGGATGGGCTTTGGAGGTGAATAGAGCATGTTCAAGTCCCAGTGCCTCCTGTCACCAGGAAGTGTGCCCCGGGCCCCCCAGCTCATCTTGCTGACCCTCAGGTTCCTGTTTGCGTCAGGACACCCGCCTCCCAGGCTGCCCTGAGGACCAAACGAGAAGGCATCCTCTCCTCCATCCAGTACCATCATTTCTTGACACGGTGCTGATGATCCTTGTCCCTTTCCCTGAATCCTCCAGACAAGGCAGCTGCTGTGATCGCCCCCCTTTGCTGACGAGGAAGCTGAGGCTCTGCGAGGTCAGTAACACCCCTCAAGTCCATGGCTATGGGCAGAAAGGCCACGACACCCACAGCCAAGCCTCCTGCAGCCCCACCTGGCACCCCCTGCCCTCAGCCCCGGCCTCCTGCAAAGACAAAAGGCCCATCTGGAGGGAACTTGTTTTTAGCAGAACGAATGCAGAGATTTGGACAAGTGTTGAACTGGGCAAGGTGCGGCCGCAGGCAGCTTGTATGACTGTCCTTGCTCGAGGGGACCGATCGTCCTGACATATTGTTGGTGGGAGGTGGGGTGGAAAGGAGAGAGAGAGACAGAGAGACAGAGAGGATCTGCACACACTGACCTGTCCGGATACGGTAAATACTGAAATGAGCTGCTTTCTGTGAGACTGGACTATCGCAGGGATCTCCCGGATCCCTCCCCCCAGTGGGGACAGGCGGACACAGGCCGGTGCGGGGCCCGCAGAGCACAGGGACTCCTGCAGAGTGTGCGGGCAGGGGACCCCGTGGGGCCCCATCTACAGCAAACAGTGACCCAGGTAACTCAGCCATGTGCACAGGCAGAGGTTGGGCAGAGGATGAGACAGTGGCCCCACTCTTCTCTCCCCTGTGGGGGACTCTGGTTGTCTTCCAAACATGGAACAAGAGGGGACAGGTCTGTTAGCTGGCCGACGGGTGTGAGGCCCCTGCCTACCTCGTGGCTGTGAGGGATAGGACCGGAAGGATGGGACCTCTCTGTCCTTCCCTTGCTTTCAGAGGGTCACCTGCCGCGCGCCCCGGCCCCGCCTTCATGCGTCCATCCGGGAAACATTTGCATGGCCTGTGCTGGGTGCAGAGGATGGGGTGAACTGACGTGGTCCCTGTGAGTTCCTGGGCTGTGGGTGGGGCCTCGGTGACCGCTCAGAATTCCTCACAGCAGGGGGAGTGTGCTAGGAGCCGGTGTCCCTTCATTCCGGGGACGAGGAAACGGAGGCCCGGGAAGGCACTGCACTCACTCAGGGTCACAGCCATTGTATGGCTGAGCTGGGGCTCCAGCTTGACCCCACGTTAGGCTGACCCCAAAGCCTGGGCCTCTCACTGCTCTGCTCCATGGCCGGTCTGGGTGGTGGTGAAGGCCGGAGGATCCCTTGGTGCAACACCAA
>NW_027819473.1:0-276 GCF_054177405.1 Leptonychotes weddellii | reverse complement strand
GCTGAGCAGGGAGCCCAATGCGGGGCTCGATCCCAGGACCCTGGGACCATGACCTGAGCCGAAGGCAGATGCTTAACGACTGAGCCACCCAGGCGCCCCAAGAAGCTGTTATTTAAATACTTAATTTTGTTATTTTTAAGTTTCAATACTATAGTCACACTTTGTATTATGTATAAATTTGCATAAATTTCAGAATGTAGTACAATGCATATAACAGATAACACTATGGAACTTTGTCTTTTCTCGAGTTTAAAATGAAAACAGCCATCTGGGTGG
>NW_027819472.1:0-276 GCF_054177405.1 Leptonychotes weddellii | reverse complement strand
ATGAAACATCTGTTAGAAATGCAAGGAGAAATAGACAAAACCACTATGGAACCATTAGAATGGCTAAAATTACCAAAAAAAAAAAAAAAAGGGAGGCATTATCATTTGAAGATGCACAGCAGCGGGAACTCTCAACATTTGCTGATGTGAAGGCAAAACAGTAATGCCATTTTAGTGGAGTTTGGTAGTATCCTGTAATTTTTAACATACAGTTGTTTTATCACCCAGACATCCCATTTTTAGTTACTATCCAAGACCTAAAACTTGTGTTCTATT
>NW_027819471.1:0-276 GCF_054177405.1 Leptonychotes weddellii | reverse complement strand
TGCACGTGTGTTTGCCTGCCTGCGCCGCTGGGTGGGGAGCACCCTGGGGGAGGGGCTGGTCCAGGCGGGGCCCACAGACTGATCCCCTGGTGCAATTACTTAACAGACTCATTTTCCCCGTAGGAAGCTGTTGCCCCGAGCCAGCCCGGATCCACGGCTTGCAATCTGTTTTTCCTCAAGGCAGAGGGCTCTGTTCCTCAACGTCCTTTACGACTGAGCAAAACCACGACTGAGCAGGGGGGATGACAATGCTGTGCTGGGGAGTGAGAGCGAGGT
>NW_027819470.1:0-276 GCF_054177405.1 Leptonychotes weddellii | reverse complement strand
TGTGTATGTATGCATGTGTGTGTTTGGAAGAGAGAGAGAGCGCAAATGGTCCACAGATATGTGGGAGTTTCCTGCACTATTCTTACAACTTCTGTGTGAATTTGAAATGATATTAAAATCAAGTGACTTTGGGCGCCTGGGTGGCTCAGTCGTTGGGCGGCTGCCTTCGGCTCAGGTCATGATTCCAGAGTCCTGGGATGGAGTCCCACATCGGGCTCCCTGTTCGGCGGGAAGCCTGCTTCTCCCTCTCCCACTCCCCCTGCTTGTGTTCCTGCT
>NW_027819469.1:0-276 GCF_054177405.1 Leptonychotes weddellii | reverse complement strand
TCCTTTTTTTTTTTTTTTTTAAAGATTTTATTTATTTGACAGAGAGAGATACAGCGAGAGAGGGAACACAAGCAGCGGGAGCGGGAGAGGGAGAAGCAGGCTTCCTGCGGAGCAGGGAGCCCGATGCGGGGCTCGATCCCAGGACCCTGGGATCACGACCTGAGCCGAAGGCAGACGCTTAACGACTGAGCCATCCAGGTGCCCCGAGAGCATTTGTCCTTAACTGCCTGGACAGCTTATGAAACACCGGTCATGTGGTGAGGGTCAGCCTGCTCC
>NW_027819468.1:0-276 GCF_054177405.1 Leptonychotes weddellii | reverse complement strand
CCTTTACATGTGAACTGTTTTTTTCCTTTATTTCTGTAAGTTTCTAGTATCTACTGTTTGTCCTCAGAATTCCGAATCTTCAGAGTAATATATCTAGAATGTTTTACATGACATGCACCCCACCCCACCTTGGCTGCCTTTCTGATCTTATCCATAACCACTCTCTTTTCTATAGCCAGATTAACCTCCTTTCTTTTCCGCTGTCTTGTCCAAGAATGGTCTCGCCTCAGAGCCTTCATCCTTCCTATTCCCCCTGCGTGGAAGGTTCTCCCAGAT
>NW_027819467.1:0-276 GCF_054177405.1 Leptonychotes weddellii | reverse complement strand
TATTTAGATAATCAAGTACATCAAGAAAAACTCAACTCACTGGAGTTCACAATGTGGTAACAACCCACCAAATCTTTTTCATCCCATTTCGGGGGAAATCAGCTAGAAGACATACATGGTCCCTTCTTTTCTGAGCTATGGCCTGACCATGTGACTGACATCCAGTTAATGGAAGTGAGTGGAAGTCATGGTTTCCTCCCAAACTGGAAACAAGTCAAATGTCCATCAGCAGGGGAGTGGATAAGTAACCAGACACTCACACCGTGAAACATTACT
>NW_027819466.1:0-276 GCF_054177405.1 Leptonychotes weddellii | reverse complement strand
TTCACTTTCAATCTGGGGGTGTCTTTGGGTCTAAAATGAGTCTCCTGCAGGCAGCATATTGATGGGTCTTGTTTTTTAATCCAATCTGATACCCTGTGTCTTTTGATTGGGGCATTTAGCCCATTTACGTTCAGGGTAACTATTGAAAGATAGGAATTTAGTGCCAGTGTATTGACTGTAAGGTGACTGTTACTGTATATTGTCTGTGTTCCTTTCTGGTCTAGGTTACTTTTGGGCTCTCTCTTTGCTTAGAGGACCCCTTTCAAGATTTCCTGT
>NW_027819465.1:0-276 GCF_054177405.1 Leptonychotes weddellii | reverse complement strand
GGCTATATAAAGCATAATTGTTTACCTATGACTATTTTTTAATTTTGAGAAATATTCAAACCCCCCCTTTCCTAATTTTACTTGGAATGGCTGTCTCCCCAAAAAAGAAAGGTCAAAAAGGAGGAACAGAAATATATACCCTCCATTGTTTCATTCATACACATAAAATTTAAAAACGGTCAGGATTACACTAATAGCTTTTGTGTTAATTTTACTTATCAGTGACCCCTTTTACCTGTAAAACTGACTTGAAAAAATTATGCATTTACTTAGATC
>NW_027819464.1:0-276 GCF_054177405.1 Leptonychotes weddellii | reverse complement strand
TAGTCTTCAGCTGAAAACATTACTCAGGTACAGAAATCTAGTGAACCACCAATTGAACCATCAAATTTCAGTTCCTAAGGGGAAAAAAGTCCTATGGTAAGACCAAAGCAATACCGTGAACAAGTCAGGAAATAGGAAGATCTCCACTGGGATGTGATGTCATGTCTTTAAGTGCCAGTTGCTAAGATGTGTGTTAGGTTGAGCAGCAACTCCTCCCATAGTACTGCTGCATTTCCTCAGGGGAATCCTTGAGGCTACCAATAGCTATGGTGCCCT
>NW_027819463.1:0-2620 GCF_054177405.1 Leptonychotes weddellii | reverse complement strand
GCACATACCCTCCCCAGTGTCTATCACCCAGTCACCCCATCCCTCCCACCCCACCCCCCACTCCAGCAGCCCTCAGTTTGTTTCCTGCAATTAAGAATTCCTCATATCAGTGAGATCATATGATACATGTCTTTAGATAATCTCTTTAATAGACGAACATGTAAAGTATTTTTGGTACTTAGGAGAGAGAAGAATTAGTTCAGTTAGAGGGGTCAAGTAGGGCTTTGAGGGATAAGGAGGAGTTTGTCGGGTACAGAAGGGAGTGTGGACTTGAATGTTGGTGACTAGAATGTTCAGGCAAGCAGGGAATGGTGGAAGATTCAAAAGCATTACCATGGGGGTGCCTGGTGGCTCAGTCGGTTAAGAATCAGACTCTTAGTTCGGGCTTAGGTCGTGATCTCAGGGTCCTGGGAGTGCGTCCCACGCGCCTCAGGCTCTGTGCTCAGTGCAGAGTTTGCTTCTCTGCCCCACCCCCCTACCCCCCAGCTTGCATGCAATCTCTCTCTCAAAAAAATAAAATCTTAAAAAAAAAAATAGCATTACCATGGCCCAACATAACAAAGTGACCTTCATTAGATTTCCTTGGAACAATAAATGAATTCATTTTGTTTATTCTTTTAAAAGACTTTATTTATTTATTTGAGAGAGAGAGCACAAGCAGGGCGAGTGGCAGGCAGAGGGAGAAGGAGAAGCAGGCTCCCAGCTGAGCAGGGAGCCCAATGCAGGGCTTGATCCTAGGACCCTGGGATTATGACCTGAGCCGAAGGCAGACGCTTAACGACTGAGCCACCCACACGCACCAAATTAATTCATTTTAAAAATATTATCACCACTTCTCTTCAAGATTCCATGAAACAGAGAAGCTTTCGTGATCGTAGAGTTAAAAATGTGGCAGAAATTCATCAGAGAAGTGAATCCTGGTCCTTACCAGTAAAACACTTAGAAAATTAATCCAGGGGCGTCTGGGTGGCTCAGTCGTTAAGCATCTGCCTTCGGCTCAGGTCATGATCCCAGGGTTCTGGGATCGAGCCCCGCATCCGGCTCCCTGCTTCGCTGGGAGCCTGCTTCTCCCTCTCCCACTCCCCCTGCTTGTGTTCCCTCTCTTGCTCTGTCTCTCTCTGTCAAATAAATAAAATCTTTAAAAAAAAAAAAAGAAAATTAACCCAGATTTTGTGGGCCCACCCCCCTCATTTTATATTATCATTCTTGGCTTTTTCACTTGAGTGAACTGCAGAGATCTACAAACAATATCTAGCTTAATTTTAGTCCTGAATGTTTAATTAACCACAGATAGTTGTTGCAGAACACACAAACAGAAATACACATAAAACCAAACTTTTGAACAAGCACATTTGACCTCAGCAGAGAGAGGCTGGCTCTAGATCCTTCTTCATCTGACCCTATTTGTGTTGGGTTCCGGAATCTCTTACCCCAGGTCCCACCAAATCTCTGATTTATAAAGGGCTTTGAAGATGAAAACTCTATAGTTGAATCACTAGTTACACTTCCAACATCAATGAGTCTTTTATATTTGGAAAATATCCTTTCATCCGGTAGAAAGAACAAAGTGTGGATTATCTGAGCATCTCAGCATCTGACAGAGCTCTTGACCTTCCCCAAATCCAACACAGTATTCAAGGATACCAATGGCTTAAATATAAACTAATTTTAACCTAAACTACTAGGCTTGTTTACTAAACATAAAACTGAAGAGCCATTTACCACTACAAATATAATGTGGAAACTGAAGTAAATGGATTTAACTTATTATGGACTTTGCAGCCATAGGTTATTAGACTGGGGTTAGAATTAAAAGTCTTAAAGGTGGTCTCTATCCAGCATGTTACAGATTTTGGAACAAGAATAGATATGTCAATTAAGTAAATGATTTGAAGTCGCAGAGCAGAGCAGTCCAGAACCAGGAAAAACCCCCAAGTGCTTGACTCTATGTAGCCTGTGCTTTCTACTTTACTGGATTGCCAGAGTTGATTTTTTTTTTTAAGATTTTATTTATTTATTTGAAGAGAGAGACACAGCAAGAGAGGGGACACAAGCAGGGGGAGTGGGGGAGAGGGAGAAGCAGGCTTCCCGCCGAGCAGGGAGACCGATGTGGGGCTCGATCCCAGGACCCTGGGACCATGACCCGAGCCGAAGGCAGATGCTTAACGACTGAGCCACCCAGGCGCCCCGCCAGAGTTGATTTTTATAGTTCCAGTGGTAGTAACCAGTATTCTGAAATCTTAAGACCTAATTTCTATGTTTTTCAAATTCAAATCATTTAAAATTTGGAAAGCATGACTTTCTCCAGTACCTTGAGGTAACAGATGGTAATAAACCTACACAGATTTTTCTCTGAGTTATCACCCACCTGCCAGTTTTTTGCTCCTTCCCCATCAGAAGAAACTTCTGCCCATATTTTCTTTTTAAGTCTTGTTGTGGGCTGGAAGTTGCCCCCCCTCAAAAAAAGAGGTTTAGGGGGAGAAGATATTTGCAAATGACATATCAGATAAAGGGCTAGTATCCAAAATCTATAAAGAACTTATCAAACTCAACACCCAAAGAACAAATGATCCAATCAAGAAATGGGCAGAAGACATGAACAGACATTTTTCCAAAGAAG
>NW_027819462.1:0-276 GCF_054177405.1 Leptonychotes weddellii | reverse complement strand
GCACCATTTGTTGAAAAGATTTGTCTTTTCCCTCTGAATTGCCTTTGTACCTTTGTTGAAAATCTGTTGGCCATATATGTAAGGGTTTAGTTCTGGACCCTCAGTTCTGTTCAATGGACCTATATGCCTGTCTTTATGCCAATACCAGACTGTCTTAATTACTAAAGCTTTATATATTACTAATACTTTTTTAAAATTTTTTTATTGTTATGTTAATCACCATACATTACATCATTAGTTTTTGATGTAGTGTTCCATGATTCATCGTTTGTGCAT
>NW_027819461.1:0-276 GCF_054177405.1 Leptonychotes weddellii | reverse complement strand
CGCATGGGCCCTGGAGTCAGATGACCTCGCCTTGCCCGTGGACTTGCCTGTGACCCTGGGCAGTTACTTAGCCTTTTGGCTTCCCTCATCTGCAGAATGGGGAGGATCGAGAATAAATAGTACCCACCTCATGGGATCGTTCCGAGGATCGAAAGAGAGGATGCGTGCCCATATTAACTATGCAGTAAGTGCTGACTGCCGTGTTTCGTCGTCGCAGCTCTGAGCCCCTAGTAGGGCTGCATAAAGACTTTGGGGTAGCAAAGAGAGGGGCCTTGG
>NW_027819460.1:0-276 GCF_054177405.1 Leptonychotes weddellii | reverse complement strand
GGCTCTGAGCAGCACAGAGCTCCGGCGCGGCTCACGGGTTTCCTGCACGCATACGCCCCAAACGCCAGAGCAAACCCGTCCAGCAGCGACCCCGAAGGGGCAGAGGGAGGAGGGGCAGGTGCCGACTCAGCAGACAGGAGGCCGCACGATGAACGAATCAACGCAAACGCAGCACTTGCGAGAAATCAGTACAAACCAGAACACAAAACCAGGCAAAGAAACGGGGAGAAAGAACACACTCCCACGACTAACAAAATCAAACACGTCCTGAGACGC
>NW_027819459.1:0-276 GCF_054177405.1 Leptonychotes weddellii | reverse complement strand
TTTTTTTTAAAGATTTTATTTATTTATTTGAGAGAGAGAGAATGAGAGACAGAGAGCATGAGAGGGAGGAGGGTCAGAGGGAGAAGCAGACTCCCTGCCGAGCAGGGAGCCCGATGCGGGACTCGATCCCGGGACTCCAGGATCATGACCTGAGCCGAAGGCAGTCGCTTAACCAACTGAGCCACCCAGGCGCCCTCTATATCACCATATTTTAAATTTGATGTAGCTGATATGCTTCACCTGACTGAGAAAAGAGTGTAACTAACTGCTATAAAA
>NW_027819458.1:0-276 GCF_054177405.1 Leptonychotes weddellii | reverse complement strand
ACGATGGACTCTGAAAAACAAACTGAGGGTTCTAGAGGGGAGGGGGGTGGGAGGATGGGTTGGCCTGGTGGTGGGTATTGAGGAGGGCACGTTCTGCATGGAGCACTGGGTGTTGTGCACGAACAATGAATCATGGAACACTTCATCTAGAACTAATGATGTAATGTATGGGGATTAACATAAGAATAAAAAAAAATTGTCTAGTTGAAAAAACAAAGTCAAAACTAGAAACCAGTGTAATAATCATGTGATGCTTTAGAAGCCTCCAGAAGTCTT
>NW_027819457.1:0-276 GCF_054177405.1 Leptonychotes weddellii | reverse complement strand
GCTGGGTCAGAAGGTAATACTGTGCTTAACTTTCTGAGGGATTGCCAAACTGTTTTCCACAAAGGCTGTGCCATTTCACATTCCTGCTGGCAATGTACAAGGGTTACCTTTTCTCCATATCCTCATCAACAAATGTTATTTTCCTTTAAAAAAAAATTGTAGGGCCACCTGGGTGACTCAGTCAGTTGGGTGACTCCGGCTTTGGCTTGGGTCGTGATCTCATGGGTCATGGGATAGAGCCCTGTGTCGGGCTCATCCCTCAGCAGGGAGTCTGCT
>NW_027819456.1:0-276 GCF_054177405.1 Leptonychotes weddellii | reverse complement strand
CCTATCTTAAGTACTATGCTGTCAGTATTTTGTTACACTCTCTCCTTTTATTATAGAGCACCATGCCACCCTCTCTCTGTGTGTGTCTTCCTCACTTCGCATTCGCTAATGTCTTATTGGTAGCTTGCCATTCTGGTGGGATTGGCACACAGTATAAATCAGGTCTTTTATTTATATTCTTGCTTGTCTAGATCCAGGCTCTGGCAAACCATGGCCCATGGGCCTTCAATCTGTTTATGTAAATTAGGTCTTAGTGGAATACAGACCCATCCATTT
>NW_027819455.1:0-276 GCF_054177405.1 Leptonychotes weddellii | reverse complement strand
TGTGACACCAAGGCTAAAATTATTAAGTATGTGACTACATCAAACTTAAAAGACCAAACCAAACCAAAATAAAACCGTAACATGACCAAACTTCTGAATGGTAAGAGATGCTAAAAATTTAGAAGACCAATAAAAACTAGACAAAGTATTTGAATCCTAGCTGACAGGAAAAATCAGTAAGAAAAGTAACAATCCAAAGGAAAATGGGTCAAGGCTGTGAAGAGGAAACTCACAAAAGAAAAAATGCAAATGGACTATAAGCTTATGAAAAAATGT
>NW_027819454.1:0-276 GCF_054177405.1 Leptonychotes weddellii | reverse complement strand
GCTTAATTGTTACTTTTTAGGAAGGCAATTCCTGACCAGTCTGAGTAGGCCTATCCCCAAATTTTCTTGCACAGCATCACAGTCATTTTTCTTTTCTTTTCTTCTCTCTTTTCTTTTCTCTTCTCTTCTTTCCTTTCCTTTCCTTTCTCCTTTCCTTTCCTTTTTCCTTCCCTTTTTCCTTCCCTTCCCTTCCCTTCCCGTCCCGTCCCTTCCCGTCTCTTCCCTTCCCGTCCCTTCCCGTCCCGTCCCGTCCCGTCCCTTCCCTTCCCTTCCCTT
>NW_027819453.1:0-276 GCF_054177405.1 Leptonychotes weddellii | reverse complement strand
CATCATTTAATTAATTCATATTTTTCTTTAAGCCAGCTCACTTTTGTTTTGCTTAAATATATTTATTATTATTATTATTTTTTTTTTTAAAGATTTTATTTATTTATTTGAGACAGAGAGAATGAGAGACAGAGAGCATGAGAGGGAGGAGGGTCAGAGGGAGAAGCAGACTCCCTGCCGAGCAGGGAGCCCGATGCGGGACTCGATCCCGGGACTCCAGGATCATGACCTGAGCCGAAGGCAGTCGCTTAGCCAACTGAGCCACCCAGGCGCCCT
>NW_027819452.1:0-2620 GCF_054177405.1 Leptonychotes weddellii | reverse complement strand
GTGCAATCAAAAATGGAGGCTGTAACTGCTAGGATAAATGAGGCAGAAAAGAGAATGAGTGATATAGAAGACCAAATGATGGAGAATAAAGAAGCTGAGAAAAAGAGAGATAAACAATTACTGGATCACGAGGGGAGAATTTGAGAGATAAGTGATACCATAAAGCAAAACAACATTAGAATAATTGGGATCCCAGAAGAAGAAGAAAGAGAGAGGCAGAAGGTATATTGGAGCAAATTATAGCAGAGAACCGCCCTATTTTGGGGAAGGAAACAGGCATGAAAATCCAGGAGGCACAAAGAACACCCCTCAAAATCAATAAAAATAGCTCAACACCCCAACATCTAATAGTAAAACTCACAAATCTCAGAGACAAAGAGAAAATCCTGAAAGCAGCTCGGGACAAGAGGTCTGTAACCTACAATGGTAGAAACATTAGATTGGCAGCAGACCTATCCAAAGAGACCTGGCAGGCCAGAAAGGACTGGCCTGATATATTCAGAACACTAAATGAGAAAAATATTCAGCTAAGAATACTATATCCAGCTAGGCTGTCACTGAAAATAGAAGGAGAGATAAAAAGCTTCCAGGACAAACAAAAACGAAAAGAATTTGCAAACACCAAACCAGCTCTACAAGAAATATTGAAAGGGGTCCTCTAAAACAAAGAAAGAGCCTAAAAGTAACATATACCAGAAAGGAACAGAAACAATATACAGTAACAGTCACCTTACAGGCAATACAATGGCACTAAATTCATAGATATGAATAGTTACCAATGGTTCTTGTTCTTTCTTTTATTAATGTATTGTATCATACTGATTGATTGAAATCACAAGATTTTAATAGTTACCCTGAATGTAAATGAGCTAAATGCCCTAATCAAAAGACACAGGGTATCAGATTGGATTTAAAAAAAAAAGAAGAAGACCCATCAATATGCTGTCTGCAAGAGACTCATTTTAGATCCAAAGACACCTCCAGATTTAAAGTGAGGGGGTGGAAAACCATTTACCATGCTAATGGACATCAAAAGAAAGCTGGGGTGGCAATCCTTATATCAGACAAATTAGATTTTAAACCAAAGACTATAATAAGAGATGAGGAAGGACACTGCATCATACTTAAAGGGTCTATCCAACAAGACGATCTAACAATTGTAAATATCTATGCCCCTAACATGGGAGGAGCCAAGTATATAAGCCAATTAATAACAAAATCAAAGAAACATGTTGACAATAATACAGTAATAGTAGGGGACTTTAACACCCCCCTCACTGAAATGGACAGATCATCTAAGCAAAAGATCAACAAGGAAATAAAGGCTTTAAATGACACACTGGACCAGATGGACTTCACAGATATATTCAGAACATTCCATCCCAAAGCAACAGAATACACATTCTTCTCTAGTGCCCATGGAACATTCTCCAGAACAGATCACATCCTGGGTCAGAAATCAGGTCTCAACCAGTACCAAAAGACTGGGATCATTCCCTACATATTTTCAGGCCACAGTGCTTTGAAACTAGAACTCAATCACAAGAGGAAAGTTGGAAAGAACTCAAATACATGGAGGCTAAAGAGCATCCTACTAAAGAATGAATGGGACAACCAGGAAATTAAAGAAAAATTTTAAAAATTCATGGAAGCAAATGAAAATGAAAACACAACAGTTCAAAATCTTTGGGATGCAGCAAAGATGGTCCTAAGAGGAAAGTATATAGCAATACAAGCCTTTCTCAAGAAACAAGAAAGGTCTCAAATATACAACCTAATCCTACACCTAAAGGAGCTGGAGAAAGAACAGCAAATAAAGCCTAAACCCAGCAGGAGAAGAGAAATAATAAAGATCAGAGCAGAAATCGATGAAATAGAAACCAAAAGAACAGTAGAACAGATCAACAAAACTAGGAGCTGGTTCTTTGAAAGAATTAATAAGATTGATAAACCCCTGGCCGGACTTATCAAAAAGAAAAGAGAAAGGACCTAAATAAATAAAATCATGAATGGAAGAGGAGAGATCACAACAAACACCGAAGAAATACAAATAATTATAAGAACATATTATGAGCAACTATACGCCAGCAAATTAGATAATCTGGAAGAAATGGATGCATTCCTAGAAACATTTAAACTACCAAAACTGAGCCAGGAAGAAATAGAAAACCTGAACAGACCCATGACCAGTAAGGAAATTGAAGCAGTCATCAAAAATTTCCCAACAAACAAGAGCCCAGGGCCAGATGGCTTCCCAGGGGAATTCTACCAAACATTTCAAGAAGAATTAATACCTATTCTTCTGAAACTGTTCCAAAAAATAGAAATGGAAAGAAAACTTCCAAACTCTTTCTATGACACCAGCATAACTTGATCCCAAAACCAGAAAAAGACCCCATCAAAAAGGAGAATTACAGACCAATATCCCTGATGAACATGGATGCAAAAATTCTCACCAAAATAGTAGCCAATAGGATCCAACAGTACATTAAAAGGATTATTCACCATGACCAAGTGGGATTTATTCCTGGGCTGCAACGTTGGTCCAACATCTGCAAATCAATCAATGTGATACAATACATTAATAAAAGAAAGAACAAGAACCATATGATTCTCTCAA
>NW_027819451.1:0-276 GCF_054177405.1 Leptonychotes weddellii | reverse complement strand
GGCAAACACGACCCCATATGTCAGTTGTTTGAAACCCCATTCTCTATGACATTTTTTAAAAAGCTGGACCATTCCTTCCCTGAAGGTAAGAGGACCTGCAGATTTATAATGGATACTTCGTGATGGTTGAATTTGAAAATAGACTTACATTTTAAATTATTGCAAGCCCCTTCTGAACTTACTTGATACCTCTATCTATTTATTTATTTATTTATTTATTTATTTATTTATTCTTATGTTAATCCCCATACATTACATCATTAGTTCTAGATGAAG
>NW_027819450.1:0-276 GCF_054177405.1 Leptonychotes weddellii | reverse complement strand
CCGAGTAGAATGAAGGGGATCCAAACTACATTTTGTCCTCTCTTCCTTTGCTCATGGAGCTTGAAGATACTACAAAAAAGGAAGGAAGGAAGGAAGGAAGGAAGGAGAAAGAAAGAAAGAAAAAGGAAGAAAAGAAAATACAAATCAAAATCCACCATCACCAGGGTACCGGCAGAAGCAAACACCCCTTCAGTCGAAACACTGTCTCCCCTCAGACACCACATGTCCTCACAGGACCAGGAACAAGAGCGTGAACCACTGACATTTGTGTGGGGT
>NW_027819449.1:0-276 GCF_054177405.1 Leptonychotes weddellii | reverse complement strand
TTTCTTCGATCTCCTGTTGAGTTTGTAGGTGTTCAGAATGGTTTGATCCCTATCCAGCTGAATTCCTGAGAGGAGATGAAATCCAGGTCTCCTACTCCTCCGCCATCTTGCTCTGCCCCCTACTAAATATGTATTTTTAATACTCAATAATATTAGCTGGTTAAAATTTTCATGAAATTTCTTAAAGTTCTGTGCACAACCATCTTACTTTGAGATATGGGAAGAGAGAAAAGAGCAAAATGTCAGCTTCTGCTGGGAAATTGTTTACAAAATGTT
>NW_027819448.1:0-276 GCF_054177405.1 Leptonychotes weddellii | reverse complement strand
TGTAGGGACAAAGGTGATCCAGAGTTGACAAGGGCTCCCATGCACACTTCCACATGAGGGGCTATGGCTAGAATGACTACTCTAGCTCTTACCAATCCCTACCCAACCTGGACTTGTTTGCAATAATTTTGAATTTGAGCAGAATGAAAAGCCGCAAATAACTTCTCAGGGATAATTTCTGCTTCACCTCGTTGCTTTCCCTATCTCTGTCATCAGCTGCCCAACTACCTTCTTTTTACAACACCCACCTGATGTGTTTAAAGCTTTTATTTTTTT
>NW_027819447.1:0-276 GCF_054177405.1 Leptonychotes weddellii | reverse complement strand
GTGTTTGCTTCTTGGTTCAATTTGTTCATTCATTACTGGTCTGGTCACAATTTCTATTTCTTCATGATTCAGTCTTTGTAGGTTGTATATTTCTAAGAATTTAACCTTTTCTTCTAGGTTGTCCAATTTGTTGGCATATAATTGTTCATATTAATCTTTTCCAGCCCTTTGTATTTCTGTGATGTCACTTGTAATGTCACCTCTTTCATTTATTATTTTATTTATTTGAATCCTTTTTCTTAGTCTTGCTGAAGACTTGTCAATTTTGTTTATCTT
>NW_027819446.1:0-276 GCF_054177405.1 Leptonychotes weddellii | reverse complement strand
TGGGGGTGAGGAGCTGGCCTGGGGGTTGTGGGATGTTTATAGCAGCATCCCTGGCCTCTACCCACCATGCCAGGAGCAACCCCACAGTGTGACAACCAAGCATGTCTCCAGACATTGCCAAATGTGTCCCGGAGTAGAGATGGGGAGTCACCCCCTGGTTGAGAACCACTGATTTATTATGTAAAAGAAGGGGGAAAAATCATACATGAAACAGAAAATTCTACTGATTCTAGTGCAATGAGTATGAATTGTTAGTGATCCAGATGCAGAAAAACT
>NW_027819445.1:0-276 GCF_054177405.1 Leptonychotes weddellii | reverse complement strand
TCCAAACTACCAAAACAAATACACTATTGGGTGATTGACTGTATTACCAGGTTTAAGCATTTCTAATCTGGAACGTGCTGGTATCACAAAGAGAGGCGAAGCCAGGTTGCGACGTAGGTCGAACGGGTTCTCCGTGACCCCATTCTCCTTCCTCGGCTGGGAGACATAGCCCGGTGCCAGCCCTGGGGTGTCTGCTGACCCCCCTAGGACTGGCCGGATGCTCCCTCTGACTCCAGTGCTTATCAGAACACGTGTTTGCTTTGGTCCTCCCCATGG
>NW_027819444.1:0-276 GCF_054177405.1 Leptonychotes weddellii | reverse complement strand
TTAAGCGTCTGCCTTTGGCTCAGGTCATAATCCCAGGGTCCTGGGATCGAGCCCCACATCGGGCTCTCTGCTCGGCAAGAAGCCTGTTTCTCCCTCTCCCACTCCCCCTGCTTGTGTTCCCTCTCTCGCTGTCTCTCTCTGTGTCAAATAAATAAATAAATAATCTTTAAAAAAACAAAAACAAAAAAAAACAACCGTTCCCCCCGCAAAAAACCCAAAACATTGGAAAGCAGATCACGTAGGGACTTACAGGCCATGTAAGTATTGTAGAGTTTT
>NW_027819443.1:0-276 GCF_054177405.1 Leptonychotes weddellii | reverse complement strand
GTGGCTCAGTTGGTTAAGCGTCCAACTGTTGATCTCAGCTCAGGTTTTGATCTCAGGGTTTGTGTTCCAGCCCCGTGTTGGGCTCCATGCTGGGCATGAAGCCTACTAAAAACAATGTGTCTTAAATAAAAATAAAATTTAAAATAATGGAAATCAAAAAGGCAGAATGAGGAAAGGGGAGGGAGACACCTTAGATGAGCAGGTTGGGAAGCTCCTGAGTCAGGTGCTCTGTGTGGCCATGGGAGCTCCCTTGTGTTTAAGAAAACCTTTGCCTTT
>NW_027819442.1:0-276 GCF_054177405.1 Leptonychotes weddellii | reverse complement strand
GTTGAGTTTGTAGGTGTTCAGAATGGTTTGATCCCTATCCTGCTGAATTCCTGAGAGGAGACGAAATCCAGGTCTCCTACTCCTCCGCCATCTTGCTCCCTTATTACTTGCATATTTATTAGTGGTTTTGATATATGGTTATCATTAGGTGTGTATATAACCTCTTCTGCAAATAGCATCTATATTAAGTTGATGGTTTAAGTTTGAACCCATTCTTTACTCCTCTCCTACCCATGTTTTAGGTATATGGTGTCATATTTTATAACCTTTTATTTT
>NW_027819441.1:0-2620 GCF_054177405.1 Leptonychotes weddellii | reverse complement strand
GCCACCAGCTTTGCTTTTCTTTTTCAACATTCCTCTGGCTATGCGGGGTCTTTTCTGGTTCCATACAAATTTTAGGATTATTTGTTCCATTTCTTTGAAAAAAGTGGATGGTATTTTGATGGGGATTGCACTGAATGTGTAGACAATCATCTCTTCTTAATCACACTGCATTAATCCATTGATGTGCTGTCACTGGGACCTCCGTGAATCCTTGGAGGACAGAGCCTGTAAACCGGAAGACATAAATACACCTGAGAAAGTGCAATTTCATTTCACAGAGCCCCTAACATACACTAGAAGGGCCATTTCTGAGTTCCTGAAAGTATTTCATCTTCCACCTCAATTCTGACTGCTGTCAGGTGAACAGTTATTGGAATTTGCTCCCCTGAAGGATGAGGTGCTAACTGCAAATCAACAGCACCCAATTTTGTTTTCAGTGGCCACAGAGAAGGGGAAGATTTTTGGATCAAATATAGAGATAAAAGATTGCATTTCCCCGAACATCCTACATTTGGCAACAGGAAACCAAATTCTGAAGCAAACCTTGACAATGACCCTTCTGAACATAGATGCCTGCTTGGTGGGGCATGGGATTAGTTAGGGTCTTTATTAAAAGGTCTTTAGAAGCTTGAGAAGGTGAATATTTTCGTCTTCTGAGTATTTCCCCCTTCTCCTTTTACAAAAAAATTAATGAAAAGCAATGAATGGAATGCCCCTCGGAAACAAAGAAAATGGAAAAACTGAGTTAAAATCTGAAACTTCCCTTTCATGCCCCAACTACAATTTCTCTTCTCAGAGGAAACTACTGTTCTAATCTGATGTAAATTTTTTTAAAAAATGAAAATAGCATATTTGTGTGTGTGTGCATTTTTATAACGTGGGAATTTTCCTATTGCTATTCATCTTGATGCTTTCATGCAACTATGTAACATAGAAATATTCTTAGAACTCATTCTCGTTATTTTATTGAACAGGTATGATGTAATTGTTTAAAACTATTACCCTCCTGATAGACAATAGGTAGTTTGTAAACCCTGTGGTCTCTACCCACAGATATATCCAGTTGTGACTGTTTCTCCCCACCTCCAGCTCTCCTACCCTGGTCCAGGCTGCTATTCTGTCTCTGCTGGAGGTTCACAATGGCCTCTTCACTGGTCTCCCAGCTCTGGCCCTCGCCTCCATGCAGTCCAATCCCCACTCAGCAGCCTGAGTGATCTGATTAAAACACCAGGCACATCATGTCACTCCTCTGCTCAGAACCCTCCTCTCTTTCTCACCTCACCCCAAGTAAAAGCCAGGGTCACCACCAGTCAGTCCCTGCATTCTGTTCCTGCTCCCACCTGTCACTTCTCTGACCTTACCTCCTTCCTCATTTTTCCCTGGTTCTCTCTGTTCCAGCTGCACAGGCCTCCCTGCTGTTCCTTGAACATTGTAGGTACCACCCCAGGGCCTTTGCACTTGCTGTTCCCTCTGCTGAGATCACTCTCCCCCAGACTTCCATATGAGCCCCTTCCTCACCTCCTTCTGGTCTTTGCTCAGATGTTGCTTCTTACTAAGGCCTTTCCTACAACCATATTTATAATATTTACACATATACCCCCTGCAAATTGCCCATTCCCTCCTCACAATTTAATATCATTTATTTAATTATTTATTCTGTTTATGGCCTATCTTTCCCAAGAAGAGCATAAGCCCTATGAGGGAAAGAAAAACAAATTTAAGTGTTTGTTTACAACTGATTCCCTAAGGCTTTGAACACAGTGAATGCTAAAAAAAAGAAAAAAGAAAAAAATGCATGAAATGAACAAATAAGTTACAAATAATGATGAAATAGACATCATTATAGTCTATCCTACTATACAACATGAGCAAAAAATAAAAATTAGTAGAATAAATTCTTAGAAAAGGAATTGCTAGTTCAGAGGGTAGATAGTTGTATATTTACAGAATATAAAACCTCCAAAGAATCAACACTAGAGATATCTAAAATATTTTAAAACCAGGGCGAGCCTGAGAAAAGTTTTTGGCATTAGAACATATAAATAATGGTTGTTGGTGAGGGGCCCCAGCTGTGCTCAGTGTAGACAATTGCATCAAATGATGCAGTCGAATTCTTGTCCGGGGGAGGACACTGATGAATATAACAACTGGAGTCATTTCTGATATTTATTTCCTCAATTCACCCATCATCAGATGACTGGGCCAAAAAATAAGCCAGAAAAAAATCAAATGGCAAAAAAGTGTAAGCAATGAAGGCAACAGGGTGGGCAGAGTCCCGAGTGCAAGGCTGCCACAGCTGAGCGGCACCACGATTTTGAACCCTGGGCCGTGCAGGGAGGCTCCCACAGAAGGTCATCAGGGCTGTGGGTGAGGCCACAGTCATCTGCTACTGTTTCCATCTCAGTCCTGTCAAGCCGGGAAGACACAGTCAACCCTTCACACCATCCATCTCAAACCAAACTCAGTGTCAGATCCAGGGCTGTGCAATTAAATATAATTAGGAGGAGCCCAACTCCAAGCTGTTCGCATGACTCCAATGTCAGCCTCGTCAAATGCCACTGCGTTTTTCAGGGTGACTGCGAGGCGAGGTTGCTTCAGGTCTGCGACCGGAGTCCACACC
>NW_027819440.1:0-13534 GCF_054177405.1 Leptonychotes weddellii | reverse complement strand
AAAAAGGGAAAAGAGGAGGCCAGGGAAAAACAACTCAGAATCCATGAAAATAGAATCAGAGAAATAAGTGACACCATGAAGCGTTCCAATGTCAGAATAATTGGAATCCCGGAGGGAGTGGAGAGAGAGAGAGGACTAGAAGATGTATTTGAGCAAATCATAGCTGAGAACTTCCCTAATCTGGGGAATGAAACAAACATTCACATCCTAGAGGCAGAGAGGACCTCTCCCAATATCAAGGGAAACAGGCCAACACCACGGCATGTAATATTAAAACTTGCAAGTCTTAGAACCAAGGAAACCATCTTAAGGGCAGTTAGGGGGAAGAGATTCCTTACGTAGAGAGGGAGGAACATCAGAATTACGTCAGACCTATCCACAGCGACCTGGCAAGCCAGAAAGAGCTGGCGAGACATATTCAGGATACCAAACGAGAAGAACATGCAGCCAAGAATACTTTACCGGGCAAGTCTGTCATTTAGAATGGATGGAGAGATGCAGAGCTTCCACGACTGGCAGAAACTGAAAGAATATGTGACCACTAAGCCAGCCCTGCAAGAAATATTAAGGGGGGTTCTATAAAAGAAGACCCCAAGAGTGATATACAACAGAAAGTTACAGGGACAATCTATAAAAACAACGTTTTCACAGGGAACATGATGACAATTAATTCATACCTTTCAATAATCAATCTCAACGTGAAAGGCTTAAATGCTCCCATAAAACGGCACAGGGTTGCAGTTCAGATAAAAAGACAAGACTCATCCATATGCTGTCTAAAAGAGAATTATTTTGAACCTAAAGATGCATCCAGACTGAAATTTCTCAATCATGAGAAAAAATTAGGCAGAAATTCAAACACTAGGAAGCTAAAGACCACTCTGCTCAAGAATGTTTGGGTCAACCAGGAAATCAAAGAAGAACTTAAACAATTCATAAAATAAATGAGAAAAAAAACACATTGGTCCAAAACCTATGGAATACTGCAAAGGCGGTCCTAAGGGGGAAATACAGAGCCATCCAAGCCTCACTCAAAAAAATAGAAAAATTCCGAATTCACCAGCTAACTCTACACCTTAAAGAACTAGAGAAAAAGGAACAAAGGATGCCTCAGCCACGCATTAGAAGAGAAATAATTAAAATTAGAGCAGAGATCAATGAATTAGAAAACAGAAACACATTAGATCAGATCAACGAAACTAGAAGTTGGTTCTTTGAAAGAATTAATAAGATCGATAAACCACTGGCCAGACTTATCCAAAAGAAAAGAGAAAGGATCCAAATTAATAAAATTATGAATGAAAGGGGAGAGATCATGACTAACACCAAGGAAATAGAAACAATTATTAGAAATTATTATCAACAACTGTATGTCAAGAAAGTGAGCAATCTGGATGAAATGGAGGCCTTCCTGGAAACCTGTAAACAGCCAAGACTGAAACAGGAAGAAATTGACAACCTGAATAGACCAATAACCAGTAAAGAGATTGAAGCAGTGATTAAAATCCTCCCAAAAAACAAGAGTCCAGGGCCTGATGGATTCCCTGGGGAATTCTACCAAACATTCAAAGAAGAAAAAATACCTATTCTACTGAAGCTGTTTCAAAAAATAGAAACAGAAGGAAAACTTCCAAACTCATTCTATGAGGCCAGCATTAGCTTAAACCCCAAACCAGTCAAGGACCCCACCAGAAAGGAGAATTTGAGACTGATATCCCTGATGAATATGGATTCCAAAATCCTCAACAAAGTCCTAGCTAATAGGATCAAACAATACATTCAAAGGATCATCCACCATGATCAAGTGGGATTTATACCCAGGATACAAGGGTGGTTCAACATTCACAAATCAATCAATGTGATAGAACACATTAATAAGAGGAGGGAGAAGAACCATATGATCCTCTCAATTAATGCAGAAAAAGCATTTGACAAAATACAACATCCTTTGCTGATTAAAACTCTTCAGAGTATAGGGATAGAGGGAACATTCCTCAAGTTCATAAAATCCATCTATGAAAAACCCGCAGCGAATATCATCCTCAATGGGGAAAAGCTGAGAGCCTTTCCCTTCAGATCAGGAACATGTCAAGGATGCCCACTCTTGCCACTATTGTTCAACATATTACTAGAATTCCTAACAACAGCAATCAGACAACAAAAAGAAATAAAAGGTATTCACGTTCACAAAGAAGAAGTCAAACTCTGTCACTTCGCAGATGACATGATACTTTATGTGGAAAATCCAAAAGACCACCTTCAAATTTCTAGAACTCATTCAGCAATTCAGTAATGTGGCAGGATACAAAATCAATGCACAGAAATCAGTTGATTTCTTATACACTAGCAATGCAACTCTAGAAAGAGAATTTAGAGAAGCGATTCCATTTACAGTAGAACCAAAAACCATAGATATCTCAGAATAAACCTAACCAAAGAGGTAAAGAATCTATACTCTAGGAACTACAGAACACTCATGAAAGAAATTGAAGAAGACACAAAAAGATGGAAAAAGATTCCATGCTCATGGATCAGAAGAATAAACATTGTTAAAATGTCTATGCTACCCAGAGCAATCTATACCTTCAGTGCCATCCCGATGAAAATACCAATGGCGTTTTTCAAATTCCCATAACAAACAATCCTAAAATTTGTATGGAATCACAAAAAAACCCTAATCGCCAAAGAGATATTGAGAAAGAAAAACAAAGCTAGGGGCTTCACTTTTCCAGATTTCAAGCCATATTACAAAGCTGTGATCACCAAGACAACATGGTACTTGCACAAAAACAGACATATAGACCAATGGAACAGAATAGAGAGCCAAGATATGGACCCTGAACTCTATGGTTAAATATTCTTCTACAAAGCAGGAAAAAACATGCAATGGAAAAAAGACAGTCTCTTCAATAAATGGTGCTGGGGAAATTGGACAGCTATATATAGAAGAATGAAACTCGACCATTCTCTAATGCCATACACAAAGATAAACTCAAAATGGATGACTTTCATCCTCAATATGAGACAGGAATCCATCAAAATCCTAGAGGAGAACTTAGGCAGTAACCTCTTCGACATTGGGCACAGCAACTTCTTTCTAGATACATCTCCAAAAGCTAGTGAAGCAAAAGCAAAAATGAACTTTTGGGGCTTCATCAAGATCAAAAGCTTCTGCACAGCAAAGGAAACAGTCAACAAAACAAAGAGGCAACCCACGGAATGGGAGAAGATATCTGCAAATGACACTACAGATAAAGTGCTGGTATCCAAGATCTATAAAGAACTTCTCAAACTCAATACCCAAAAAACAAATAATCAAGTCAAAAAGTGGGCAGAAGACATGAACAGACACTTCTCCAAAGAAGACATACAAATGGCTAACAGACATGAAAAAATATTCATCACCTTTAGCCATCAGGGAAATTCAAATCAAAACCACACTGAGATACCACCTTAATACCAGTTAGAATGGCAAAAATTGACAAGGCAAAAATCAACAAATGTTGGAGAGGTTGTGGAGAAAGGAGAACACTTTTACACTGTTGATGGGAATGCAAGTTGGTACAGCCACTTTAGAAAACAATGTGGAGGTTCCTCAAAAATTTAAAAATATGGCTACCCTATGACCCAGCAATTGCACTCCTTGGTATTTATCCCAAGGACCAGATGTAGTGAATAGAAGGGCCATATGCACCCCAATGTTCATAGCAGCAATGTCTGCAATAGCCAAACTGTGGAAAGAGCCAAGATATCCTTCAACAGATGAATGGATAAAGAAGATGTGGTCCATATATACAATGGAATATTACTCAGCCATCAGAAAGGATGAATACCCAGCTTTTACATCAACATGGATGGGACTGGAGGAGATTATGCTAAGTGAAATAAGTCAAGCAGAGAAAGTCAATTATCCTATGGTTTTACTTATTTGTGGAACATAAGGAATAGCATGGAGGACATTAGAAGGAAGGGAAAAATGAAGGGGCAGAAATTGGATGGGGTGACAAACCATGAGAGACTATAGACTCTGAGAAACAAACTGAGGGTTTTAGAGGGGAGCAGGGTGGGGTGTGTGTTAGCCCTGTGATGGGTATTAAGGAGGGCACATACTGCATGGAGCTCTGGGTGTTATACAAAAATAATGAATCATGGATCACTACATCACAAACTCATGGTGTATTGTATGGTGACTCTCATAACATAATCAAATTAAATTAAATTAAATTTAAAAAATAAGTCACAAAATTCAGCCTTTCCCACTTTCCAAGACAATTGCTATGTGTGCACTGCCTCTGTGTCTGTCTCTCACCCTCCTCCATGAGTGTGCTTCCCTCTGTACTGCAGCAGCCATAATCCATTTCTCTTCCAAAGCACATCTCCACTCTTCCTACCTTCTTTGATGCGGCCTCTTCTCTACCTTTAGTTGTGGATTTTGTTCTGCTAGTCTTCCAGTCAGTTTCTGGAGTATTTAGGATGATTTGATAGTTATTTGGTTGTATCCATGGGACAAGGAGAGCCTAGGGTCCTCCTACTCCCACCGTATTCCGACAACCTATATCAAACCTATAAACATTAACAATAATTCTTTTATATCATCCAATATCCAGTCAATATTCAAATTTTTTCCATTTGTCTCATAAATGTGTCATCAATATTTTCCCTCTTGCTTTCTTTATGGTCCCTGAATGCACTTATTTCTCCTTCAATCTATCCTTCATTGAGGAGCTAGTTAATTCCCACCAAAATAGCTCTGCACATGTCACTTCCCTCCTTGAAATAGTTATATTTTATAGCCCAGCCTTTCCTCAAACTCAACTTTCCATCATATTCCTAATATGCAAAAATAAAAGATAGTTTTATTTTGTGTAAGTGATGTATTATTGAACATCTATCATAATTCAAATCTCCTATAACCCAAATCTAATTGTGATAGTGAATGAAGTCTTGTTTTGTTAACTGGCTAAAGTAGCACCACTATTTCCAAGACCATCTTCAAGGTCCCGGGTTTTACTTGGCAATGGCATACACAGTTCACAATATCATTAACCTTTACATTAATGGAATTTTTAAGAAGTTTTTAAGTAGGTTGAGGTTTTAAAAATGTATGTTACCTGTAAAGTGATCATTTAATTCATACTTTTTATTTTAAAACTTGGATATTTTGGTTTTGCATATAATACAACTAACAATACTGCATCATTATTCCCTAAGCATATTGTCTGTTGTTATATCTCTACATACAGGAATATCTCTTAGCCCTTCTTTGCCTAAAGAATTCTTATCAATTCTCTAAGATCCATATATATAATAGCTCTGTCTCCTTGAAGCCTTCTCTCATCTTGTTTAGACAGAATTAATTATTCCCTTTTCTTTTTCTAAAATGCCTTGCTTATATGTCTGCTGCATCACTTATAATGGTATGACTTTTATGCTATTCACATTATTATATCATTGTAGTTAGTATGTTAGTATGCACTTCATGGGTAGACCCTTAAATTTGCCCTATCTGAGCTTAGCACAGTACTTACAGTTGATATTCAGAAAATGTTGACTTCAAGTAATCCTGTGGGGTTATTATAAAGATTAAATGTAATCATTTGTGTCAGTTGCCTGATACAGTGCCTAGTAAGTGTTCAGTAAAGTTTCTCTTCTTTCTTCCTCATACTTCTGCCTCATTTCTCTCATTTCTTTCTTCTCTCATTTCTCTATATATTCTGTCCATGAGAAGAAAATACAGATTTCTTGCTTTAATGGTTCACATGTCTCTTCTTCAGGGTACTGACTATTTTCCACCTTTCATTCATTTATTTATTTAAGGTCACTGGCTCTATTCACATCAGAGATCCTCCTAAGTCAGCAAACAGTGGGAAGATGACATCTCCACCATTCCTGGATGCCAATCCTATGGAGAACCCAGCTCTAATTAGTGACATCAAGATTGATCCCCCAGAAGAACTTCTGGCTAATGATTTCAACCTGCCCCAGATGGAACCAGTCGACCTCTCTTTTCACAAGCCCAAGTCTCCTCTATAGCATGCCAGCCTGCTGCAAGCTCCAGTACACCCTCCCAAGCCACAGCCTGCTCTCCAGACACGTGTAGTGTCCACGTCAACATCTGACACAGGCACATCAGCAAATATCCCTACTGTTCTGAATCCAAGCTCTATCCTGGCCTCCTCTCAGGGCACTGGTGGCCAGCAGATCTTACATGTGATTCACACCATTTCCTCAGTCAGGCTGCCAAATAAGTTGGGTGGCCTGAAGACATTCCCAGTGGTGGTACAGTCACTGCCCATGGTGTATACTACTTTGCCTGCAGATGGGGGCCCTGCAGCCATTACAATCCCACTCATTGTAGGAGATGGTAAAAATTCTGGATCAGGTAAGCATCAGTGTGCCTCTTTCCTGGACCTTACCTTCCTCCATCTATTTTCTTTTAGAATTGTCCTATCTCCTATCTCTTTTCACCCCTTCTAATTATTCTTGCACACAGCTTCAACAATAATTATTTATAAATGCTATTTTTATCATGTCTCTTTGTGCTTAAGAACATACAATGATGCTCTTTTGTTTAGTATGCTTCTCAAATTGGTGAATACATATTTTTGAGTGAAATGCTATCTATCTTCCTGGAACCTGTGTGTTATTTAATAATAAGTAATTTAAAACATTTTATATTTTAAAAATATGATTTTATTAGAGAAAAATGTACAATTTGAATAACCTTTTAAGATAAAACACAATTGTCAAAAATAGTTTTAAGCTTATTAAGGCACACAGCCTGGGACTTTCTAGGAAAATGTGTTTATTTGTTTTTGCCATTAGGAATGCTTTTGTGGAAAAGTTGAGAACATTTTTAGCCCTACATATGTAGCCAGTCTTAGCACCTGCTTCTTCCAATACCATATCTTTTCTCTTCCTTACAGGTAAAATAGTCTTCTTTGAAATATTGCCATCTTCCCTGTGCTCCCCTCCATTTGGCATCTATCACCCTCCATTTTACTTTTTTATTTGCCTGCATCACAAGTATATGGGCATTCTTCCCAAGTGAATTGTAAATTCCTCGAGGACAAAACTATCTTATTTCCATTTGTGCATCTCCAGAACACTTAACACAGTGGTAGAAATTAGTTGTCTTGCAACAAATAATTTGATAAACAAACTTGAAAATATGTACAGGAGAGAGTTAATATGCTGTAATCTTCCTTTTTATTTAATCTTAGAAATAAGTTCAGTATTCAGAAAGGAATAAATTAAGCCCCTCTTTCACCACTATCTCCCATCCACCCAGTTCCTATCATGGAGGTGTGTCTACTTTAGTTTGTAGTTGGAAATGATCAAAGACAATTATATGGCCTCTGAAGTGGTTCAAAATATTTAGCTTCACCACAGCTGTAGAATGACAATCAGTTTTGTATGTTGTGTCTTAGGAAGGACATTTGGAAGTTGGAGTATAATCAGAAGAGAGAATTAGGATGGTAAGAGATTTCAATCGCATGTCAAACAAGTGGCTGATAAATATTTAGCATGAATTAAAAAGACCAAAAGGGAGATATGTGGGTGGAAATGACTAAAAATCAGATCTTAGCTCAGTATAAAAAACATTTTCTAACGGTTTTCTCTTTGAAATTTAATGTCTTGTAATCATCCCATCACCAAATGTAGGAGACTGAAAAACAACATACTAGCATCAAATTGCTGAGACTCTGTAGTGTTTTTCTGAATAAAAATGATAATCTACTAGTAGTTAATTGTGGTAATGATAAGTGTTTATAACAGTTTTGTTTTTGAGATTCCCGTGAGGGGGTTAATTAAAATTTCGGTATCAGTTCTCATATGGGAAGAGAGAGACAAACAAAAAAGGAAATAGGAAAATCAAATTCCCTGAGAATTTGCTGATATCAAGGTAATGATGGCACCAAGCAATGATTTGATAGGACTTTGAATTGCCCCCATAATATCCATCAGTCAACCAGAGCCACTCTAAATAGACAAAATAAGTTTTAAACATTTCAGTGTAATTTTAAACTAAAGCCATTAGCTCAATAGTCTCCAAAATGGTATGCTTACACCTTGGTTGGGAGGTGGGGGAGTGAGGAATGCACACAAAATAATTGGAGCACAAGAAGAAAGTATAAACATTTCTATTTCTATTTTCTCACTCTTTACATGTTACCTTTATTTTTCATAATGTAAACAAAATTTTAGTATATTAGTACATTTGTGACATACATGCACACACACATGCAGAGACACACATACATAATGAGATGTATGCTTAAAACTTTTTAGTGAATGATACACAATCAGTGTATGGAGGTAACTGCACTAGACAAATGTTCCACTCCCCCCCAATCTTATTGCCACCCTTAAGTTTCTTCTATATAGAAACTTTGAAGCTTAAACTACATCTAGGAGACTGGTGACCATTGATTGAGTTTTGGTAGTGATCAGAAACATCAGGGGTTGATAATAAATATTTGAGGGCTTCTCCCAAAATAGGTGGAAGGGAAGGATGCCAACATGTATCAAGCACATACTAGGTACTAGGTATGTGTTTCATCTCACTGACACATTTCCATTTAGGGGCACAAAAGCCAAAAGAAATGTTCTCGTTTCTGAAGTGAACCTAGGCATCGATCTTGGACAGCCAGTGAACTATTCAGAAAGTTCAACTCAACATGAACACATTGAGCTTGACTTTTCAGGACACCCTTGTTGTGGTAGCTGGAGATAGAAAGTTAAATTATACTCAGGCCCTATCCTATTGAACTCAGTGATCCTAGAGAAGCTCATTCCAATGGTACCAGAATGCTCCCTACTACCTTTCCCTCAAAGGAATTTTAGCTATGCTGAAAATTTTAGGGGAGAGGAAAAGATGGCAGAGGAGTAGGGGACGCTATTCCAACCAGTCCCCTAAATTGAGCTAGATATCTACCAGACCACCCTGAACACCCACAAAGTCAGTCTGAGATGGGAGAAGGTATATCTGGATCTCTACAAACAGAATATCAGGCAGTTGGTTTCAAGGTATGAAACGGGGAGCCATGATTCTGCAGGTGGATAATGGAAGATAAACGGAAGGGGGAGGGAGCCACGGGGATCCTGCACCACCTGTGGGCAAAAGCTTCCCACACTGGGGACAAAGCATGGACTCCCAGACAGGCAGGGAAAGGAAAAGGACTTTAGGGCAGCCGCCAGACTGAGGTCTGGAGCGCCGGGGCTGAGTGTGTGAACTAGGGGCAGCTGGGAGTTTTGGAAGCACAAAGGGCAGACATGTGCCCCCATACCCAACCTGGAGGCAAGGACTGGGAGCCCTGCTGAGGGATGCACAAACCAGGATGCTGCAGTTTATAGCAGCACAGAAAGAAACGGAGATAGTGTGGCCTAGAGAACTCACTGAAGAACAGAGTTCAATCTCTCTGCTCTGAGGCAGAGGGTTGGAAACTATCTCTTCTGTTCTGACTCTCGGAAAAGACACAGAAAGCTGCCAGGGAAAGCCACCAGAGAACAAAAATTAAAAAAAAAACTAGTTTACACTGAGCCCATTTGCCCCCACACACAGGGGGAAGGGCAACACTGTCCAAACAGGGTTGCCTGACTAACAGTGCAGCAGTCCCCTCCCCCAGAAAACAGGCTGGGAGAAAAAGAGGCTGACAACCCTAAGGTCTCTATAAAACAGGTGCATCTTGCTTTGGTCGGGGTCAATAATTTGGACACTGTACATTCCCTCAACCATCCCTCAACACAATGACAAGGAGGAGGAACCCCCAAAATAGGAGAAACTCAGAGACTGTGACTTCTGCCACAGACTTACAAATGGATTCAGATATAACGAATATGTCAGAGACGGAATTCAGGCTAGCAATTGTGAAGACAATAGCTAGAATGGAGAAATCGATTAATGGCAACATAGAGTCTCTAAGGGCAGAAATGAAAGCTGAATTGGCAGAACTTAAAAATGCTATCAATGAGATCCAGTCTAATCTACATATTCTTAACAGCGGGGGTAAGTGAGGCAGAACAACAAATTAGTGATCTAGAAGACCAATTGATAGAAAAGGAAAAAGAGGAGGCCAGGGAGAAACAATTCAAAATCCATGAAAACAGAATCAGAGAAATAAGTGACACCATGAAACAATCCAGTATCAAAATTATTGCGATCCTTGAGGGGCTGGAGAGAGAGAACGGACTAGAAGATATATTTGAGCAAATCATAGCTGAGAATTTCCCAAATCTGGGGAATGAAACAGACATTAGAGGCCTGGAGGCAGAGAGAACCTCTCCCAAGATCAAGGGAAACAGGCCAATGCCCTGGCATATAATAGTAAAACTTGCAAATCTTAGAATGAGGGAAACCATCTTGAAGGCAGTTAGGGGAAAGAGATTCCTTACATAGAGAGGGAGGAACATCAGAATAATGTCAGGCCTATCCACAGAGACCTGGCAAGCCAGAAAGGCCTGGCAGGACATATTGAGAGTACTAAACCAGAAGGACATACAACCAAGAATACTTTATCTGGCAAGACTGTCATTTAGAATGAATGGAGAGATGCAGACCTTCCAAGACTGGCAGAAACTGAAAGAATATGTGACCACTAAGCCAGCCCTGCAAGAAATATTAAGGCGAGTCCTATAAAAGGAGAAAGACCCCAAGAGTGATATAGAACAGAAATTTGTAGAGACAATCTATAGAAAGAATGTCTTCACAGGCAACATTATGACAATAAATTCATATCTTTCAATAATCACTCCCAACGTGAATGGATACTCCCATAAAATGGCACAGAGTTGCAGATTGTATAAAAAGACAGGACCCATCCATATGCTGTCTACAAGAGACTCATTTTGAACCTAAAGATACATCCAGACTGAAAGTGAAGGGATGGATGTCCATCTTCCATGCCAGCGGACCTCAAAAGAAAGCTGGGGTAGAAATTCTTATATCAGAAAAATTAAATTTTAAGCTAAAGACTGTAGTTTTATACAGAGAAGGACACTATATCATTCTTAAAGGGTCTATCCAACAAGAAGATCTAACAATTGTAAATATCTATGCCCCCAACATGGGAGCAGCCATCTACATACGCCAAGTGTTAACCAAAATAAAGAGTCATATTGATAATAGTACGTTAATTGTAGGAGACCTCAATACTCCACTCTCAGCAATAGACAGATCATCTAAGCACAAAATCAACGAAGAAACAAAAGCTTTGAATGACACACTGGACCAGATGGACCTCATAGATATATACAGAACATTCCACCTTTAAGGAGCAGAATACTCATTCTTCTCCAGCACACACAGAACTTTCTCCAGAATAGACGACATACTGAGTCACAAATCAGGTCTCAACCAATACCAAAAGATTGAGATTATTCCCTGCATATTCTCAGACCACAATGCTTTAAAACTGGAACTCAATCCCAAGAAAAAATTTGGCAGAAATTCAAACACTTGGAAGCTAAAGACCACTCTGCTCAAGAATGTTTTGGTGAACCAGGAAATCAAAGAACTTAAACATTTCATGGAAACCAATGAGAACGAAAACACATTGGTCCAAAACTGATGGGACACTGCAAAGTCTGTCCTACAGGGGAAATACATAGCCATCCAAACCTCACTCAAAAAAATAGAAAAACCCCGAATTCAACAACTAACTCTACACCTTAAAGAGCTAGAGATAAAGCAACAAATTATGCCTATGCCACACATTAGAAGAAACATAATTAAGATTAGAGCAGAGATCAATGAATTAGAAACCAGAAACACAGTAGATCAGATCAATGAAACTAGAAGCTAGTTCCTTGAAATAATAAGATCGAAAAACCACTGGCCAGACTTATCCAAAAGAAAAGAGAAAGGACCCAAATTAATAAAATGATGAATGAAAGGGGAGAGATCACGACTAACACCAAGGAAATAGAAACAATTATTATCAACAATTATACGCCAATAAATTAAGCAACCTGGAAGAAATGGATACCTTCCAGAAACCTATAAACTGCCAAGGCTGAAACAGGAAGAAATTGACAATCTGAATAGGCCAATAACCAGTAACTAGATTGAAACAGTGATCACAAACTTCCCAAAAAACCAGAGTCCGAGGCCTGATGGATTCCCTGGGGATTTCTACCAAACATTCAAGGAAGAAATAATACCTATTCTCCTGAACCTGTTTCAAAAAATAGAAACAAGAGGAAAGATTTCAGACTCATTCTATGAGGCCAGCATTACCTTGATCCCTAAACCAGGCAAAGACCCCATCAAAAAGGAGATTTTCAGACTGATATCCCTGATGAATATGGATTCCAAAATCCTCAACAAAATCCCAGCTAAGAGAATCCAACAATACTTTAAAAGGATCATCCACCACGACCAAATGGGACTTACCCCCGGGATGCAAGGTTGGTTCAACATTCGCAAATCAATCAAAGTGGTACAGCACATTAACAAAAGACAAGAACCATATGATCCATTAAATTGATGCAGAAAAAGCATTTGACAAAATACAGCATACGTTCCTGATTAAAACTTTTCAGAGCATAGGGATAGAGAGAACAATCCTCAAGTTCATAAAATCCATCTATGAAAAACCCACAGTGAATATCATCCTCAATGGGGGAAAGATGACAGCCTTTCCCTTAATATCAGGAACACGTCAAGGATGCCACATTCATCACTATTGTTCAACATAGTATTAGAAGTCCTAGGAACAGCAATCAGACAACAAAGAAATAAAAGGTATTCAAATTGGCAAAAGAGAAGTCAAACACTCTCTTTTCACAGCTGACATGATCCTTTATGTGGAAAATCCAAAAGACTCCATCCCCAAATTTCTAGAACTCATACAGCCATTCAGTAATGTGGCAGGATACAAAATCAATGCACAGAAATCAGTTGCTTTCTTATACACTAACAACGCAACTCTAGAAAGAGAAATTAGAGAATTGATTCCATTTACAATAGCACCAAAAACCATAAGATACCTCAGAATAAACCTAACCAAAGAGGTAAAGGATCTATACTCTAGGAACTACAGAACACTCATGAAAGAAATTGAAGAAGACACAAAAAGATGGAAAAACATTCCATGCTCATGGATCGGAAGAATAAACATTGTTAAAATGTCTATGCTACCCAGAGCAATCTATACCTGCAACGCCATCCCGATCAAAATACCAATGGCATTTTTCAAAGTGTTGGAACAAACAATCCTAAAATTTGTATGGAATCAGAAAAGACCCCGAATCGCCAAGAAAATGTTGAGAAAGAAAAACAAACTTGGGGACATCACGTTGCCTTATTTCAAACTATATTACAAAGCCGTGATCACCAGCACAGCATGGTACTGGCACAAAAACAGACATATAGACCAATGGAACAGAATAGAGAACCCAGATATGGACCGTCCACTTTATGGTCAAATAATCTTCAACAAAGCAGGAAAAAAATATACAATGGAAAAAAGACAGTCTCTTCAATAAATGGTGCTGGGGAAATTGGACAGCTATATACAGAAGAATGAAACTC
>NW_027819439.1:0-276 GCF_054177405.1 Leptonychotes weddellii | reverse complement strand
TTTTTTTAACATGTTAATGTAGGCAATTGTGTTTTAATGGATTTTCCCTTAAATTCCTCTGATACTTGGTAAATAGATGTCATATATTTTTTATGTCTAACTAATTTTGACATATGTTATTTTCTTTTCTTGCACTGTCTGGTTTTAGAATCAAGGTTATACAGGGCTATTAAAATGAGTTTGGGTAGCTTTCCTTATCTCTATATCTTTGTAAAGAATAATTATTCTTTTCCTTGCACATACTTTGAAATGTGCCTGTAAAAAACATATGACCCA
>NW_027819438.1:0-276 GCF_054177405.1 Leptonychotes weddellii | reverse complement strand
GAATGAGTTTGGAAGTTTTCCTTCCCTTTCTATTTGTTGGAACAATTAACTCTTCTTTAAATGTCTGGTAGAATTCTGCTGGGAAGCCACCTGGCCCTTAATTCCAAAACCTGACAAAGACTCCACTAAAAAGGAGAATTACAGGCCAATATTGCTGATGAACATGGATGCAAAAATTCTTAACAAGATACTAGCAAACAGAGGGGGGCGGAGCAAGATGGCGGAGGAGTAGGAGACCTGGATTTCGTCTCCTCTCAGGAATTCAGCTGGATAGGG
>NW_027819437.1:0-276 GCF_054177405.1 Leptonychotes weddellii | reverse complement strand
CCACGTCTGGCTCTGTGCTCAGTGCGGAGTCTGCTTGAGATTCTCTCTCCCTCTCCCTCTGCCCCTCCCACTTGTGTTCTCTCTCTCTCTCAAATAAATAAATAAATCTTTAGAAAAGAAAAAGAGTCTTACCGTTTTAACTCTTGGTTTAGCTCTTTGATCCACTTTGTATACTAATATTTATATATAACGTGATACAGGGATCCAAATTCACATTGTGCCTGTGGATGTCCAGCTATCCTAGCATGATACACTGTTTTTACCCATTAATATGTT
>NW_027819436.1:0-276 GCF_054177405.1 Leptonychotes weddellii | reverse complement strand
ACATGCCAGACAACTCATGTTTCTTGCCTTTTTTTGTTGTTGTTTCATCTGTACACCTTTAAAACACTGTACTGAAATTTTTTTTTTTTTCAGCAAGTGCTTCAGGCTGTGTTTAAACGTCCGGCAGAAAACCATGATGTTTTTTCATTATAAATCCAATCTCCTTCATGGAATCGAGTACCAAGAAGTTCTCTGCGGCAACGGAAAGGACAGGACACCCACCTGGGCTTCCTGGGGTTATGTCATGCTTAGGGAATGTTTCAGGCAGAAGGAGTT
>NW_027819435.1:0-276 GCF_054177405.1 Leptonychotes weddellii | reverse complement strand
TCTCCCTCTCCCTCTGCCTGCCACTCTGCCTACTTGTGCTCTCTCTCTCTGTCAAATAAATAAAATCTTAAAAAAAACACAACAACTTTTGCCTAAGTATTGTTATATATTTGCTGTTGTCTTAACTGCTGACAAAGAGAGTAAATTGCAAAAAAAAAAAAAAAAAAAAAGAGGGGGCAACAAATTTCTTCCCAAACTGGTATACATGCAATTTGCAATGTATCTTTGAAGTGTCTCCCGTCAGGAGATGGAGTACCCCTTACACTGGAATGGCCT
>NW_027819434.1:0-276 GCF_054177405.1 Leptonychotes weddellii | reverse complement strand
TTTCTGTTTTGTTTTGTTTTTAATCCTGGGAGGTAGGTAAACCAGATTTCTCTAATGGAGCATATCTACCTCTGTGTTGAGAAAACCTTTTGGTATAATCAGTCTTTCTTTCTGGCATTCTCTGTTTCCATTTCAAAGCAGTAAGAGGGGCTTTACTGAATTATAAAGCATCATCTTAAACCCTAGACCCCTTCTCTTCACCTTGAGGAGTCAGAATGAGCTCCATCCACAAGGGAGAAAGCTCATCCATGGACACTGAATACTTCTGTTCTTTTT
>NW_027819433.1:0-276 GCF_054177405.1 Leptonychotes weddellii | reverse complement strand
TGTTGTTGTTATTTTTAGCCTATTAATGCAATGTATTACATTAACTGATTTTCAAATGCTGAAACAGACTTGCATGTGTAGGTTAAATCCCACTTGGTGGTAGTATGTATGTAATTCTTTTCATGCTATTTTGGATTTGATTTGCTAATAATTTGTTGAGGATTTTGCATCTATGCTCAAGAGAGGTAAGTGGTCTGCAGTTTTCTTTTCTTGTAGTGTTTTTTTCTTGTTTTGGTATTAAGTCATGCTGGCCTCATAGAATGAGTTAGAAAGTAT
>NW_027819432.1:0-276 GCF_054177405.1 Leptonychotes weddellii | reverse complement strand
GAGGAGTAGGAGACCTGGATTTCATCTGGTCCGAGGAATTCAGCTGGATAGGGATCAAACCATTCTGAACACCTACAAACTCAACAGGACATCAAAGAAAAGAACAGCAACAGCTCTCTGAGCAGAAAAGCAACCACTTTCTGGAAGGTAGGACGTGCGAAGAAGTGAATCCCAGGTGATACTTGGGAGGATAAATGGCAGGGGAGGGAGCCTCCGTTGGCCGCTTCTGACAAGTGATAGAGCAGCAGAGCACAAAATTGGAACTTTTACAGGTCG
>NW_027819431.1:0-276 GCF_054177405.1 Leptonychotes weddellii | reverse complement strand
GCGGGACTCGATCCCGGGACTCCGGGACCATGACCTGAGCCGAAGGCAGTCGCTTAACCAACTGAGCCACCCAGGCGCCCTCTCCCATCTTATTTTCCTCGTCTGTGGAATGGACATCTTAATGTCTCCCTTTGAGGAAATGTCAGGAGCATGAAGGAGAATGGGGGTAAACGGCTTGATATATAGGAAGCTCAGTAACTGTAGTTATTACCCAAGTAAATAATTTCCATGAAAAGAGATGTGTGCTGGAAGTATAATGCAGAAACACCTAAGCCG
>NW_027819430.1:0-276 GCF_054177405.1 Leptonychotes weddellii | reverse complement strand
CCCATGGAGTATTAGGCATACATAAATATAAACTCAAAAAGGAAGTAAGAATGCATAAAAGTTTATTTTATCTTTGTAGTGGGAATTATAAAAAATTTCCTTAAATGTGGTTCTTATTTGATCTGTAAATATTTAACTAAAAAAGGAACAGACGGCATTAACTAGACAAAAAGAAAAAGAGAAAAGGGAGGAGAAGAGAAGAGCTCAAAAAGTCTACTTTATCTTGCCATTTGCAACGACGTGGATGGAACTGGAGGGTATTATGTTGAGTGAAAT
>NW_027819429.1:0-2621 GCF_054177405.1 Leptonychotes weddellii | reverse complement strand
ATTCAACGTCTTTCTGCAAGTAATAGACAATGAACGTGAACAAGAAAAAATCACTGGTTCGCTCTCAGCATTGATGGGAATAAAAAGGGAGTCATCCTAAAAGACCCAAATATATGATTTCTCAATACTCCCCTGTTTATGCAGCAGGGACAGAAGAAATCAGCACAATGAGCAGAAAGAACAGACAGTCCTATGGAAGACTAATAGGATTACATGGGTCTGGAAACTTGTAGAAATAGGTAAATGATCAAGAATGCAGACCCCAGATTCCTCCCACTTCAGGGAGGAGATGAGCACCCTGGACCTGCCACCCCCTTTCCATGAACCTCAGTGTAGAGACCCTGTAGTGGAGATGACCTTTCTGTGTCCTTGGGAGACCCTTTGTCTAGGGAGAGGCTGCTGTGAGTGAAGGTGGGGACAGGAGGAAAGGAGGAGCCCTCACCCCCAGGAGATGCCCTTGCATGGACTTGGCCCCATGATGGCGGCAGCAGGAGCACCAGAAGCAGAAGCCACAGGAAGAGCCTGAGCAGCTGTTGGGCCTCCCCTTCCTGGCCGATGAGAAAGGGGCTCTGGTCCCAATTTCCATAGGCCTGGAGTCTGTGTGAGCCCTGAGATTCTGTCCCAGGAGGGGCAGTGAGGAGCAGACTGTCCTCAGACCTCTCATTGGAGTGATGGTCAAGGAGCCAGAGCAGTAAGACATGGAAGCAAAGAAAGGATCAGGGTCCCCAGAGGGACTCACATCATAATAGTTGCGGATTTGGGACCCCATACATGGGAGCTGTTGGTACTGGACACATATAGGACACTCCCGACATGTTGGGACTCACATGTAGGTAGACTGTGTTTTGCTGTTTCTTCCCCAACTCATGATGGACTCTGTCCACCGGCCATCCTGCCATGGTTCCCCGAAATTTTTGCTCAATTTGAGAAAATGACAAAATCTGTGGATGCCAAGGACAGGGTTCAGGGACAAATTTAAAAGAACGTGAAACGAATTCATGGACAAATTCCCTCAGATGGATCTCAGGCCCCAGGTTGTACCAAAGCAAGCAAGCAAGCAGCTGGCTTGGCCAGGAAATAGGGCTGCACGGGGAACCCTGTTGCTGTGGGGACAGCACGTTTGTGTTACTTCCGCACAGCCCGGGAGCACGGTGTGAGCATGGAGTCCACTGTCATAGGGCGGGCAGGAGTAATCAGCCTCGTCCTCAGCCTGAAGCCCAGCGATGGTCACGGAGCCTGAGTTGCCAGACCTGGAGCCAGAGAATTGAACGGGGATCCCCAAAGATTGATTATTGTGAACATGGATGAGGAGTTTGAGGGGCTGCTCCTCAGAGCTGTTGGCATTAAAGTGGTACTAAAGAGCATAACCCCTGGGGTTGGAGCTGCTTCCAGTGCAGGAGATGGTGACCCTCTGGCCCAGGCACGGAGGGCGGCTGAGTCAGCACAGACTGGGCCCAGGACCCTGCAAGAGGGAGAGACACAGACAGGGTGATGCTGGGGTCTAGAGACAATAGGAGAAAGATGTAGTAGGTTTTTGGGAAAGGAACCTAGAAAGGAATTTTATGTATGGTCAATACTCATTAAAATTAAGATAAATTTAAGTAAGTAAGTGAGTTTTAATATCAAACTATGTGGATGCAAAATTAGTATTCTGTTTTAACTTGGTTAAAAAGTCAAATTTTTCTTGAATTACTGGCCTGCTTTTACAAAAAAAAATGATAAACAAAAGTTTTTATTCACTATTAAGATTAACTGCTTGGAAAACATGCACTCTGTTTTAGCAAAATATTTCCTATGTTTATCAGGACTTTGATGCATTGAAAAACATATTTTTAATATTTTTCAAAATCCTACATTTTGCTTACAACTATATAATCTTCCGTATTTGCGTGTGATAGATTTTGTGTTCAGTGTCACAGGAATAACACATTTCCTTGTCAAGTGCATCGTAATGACCTCTAAGCCATCCGTAGTCATGACCACTCTCCTGTCTTGTCACGTACAGTTCCCATCTTACTCAGATGCAACTGCAAATGTGTTACATCTTCAAGGATATTCATGGGCAGAACTTTGAAAATATGTAGGTTTCTGATACCTTTAAGAGAGTAAAACTAAAGTAAAAATGGCCAGAACTAATAGAAGAATTGGATTCAAACAGAACAAAAAATGAATAACATGAAACTGAATGTCCAGAGGAAAATAATTATAATTTTGATGACTTTTTGTTTGAAACATTGTTGACTTTTAAAAAATGTTTTTTTCCTTCAGATTTAAGGAAAATTCTCTTAAGCTAACTGATCTATAAGAACTTAACCAAATATACCTTGGTGAACAAATGAAACTATTTACTTTTTCTCCATACTCGATCCCTTCAAAACTCAGAAACCATCAGGGAGCATTCTTATACATTGATGGCAATATATTTATTAGCATAAGTTTCCTAAGATTCTGTTTTCCTTGTAACGAGATATAACTGGAAACATTGGTTAGATTACTAAGACTCTGACTACAAGGTCATATTTGAAAGAAATATGTATCTGTATATACTCAGATCTGACCAGGCAGCTCTAAGGAACTAACATTGACTTTATGGAGACAATAAAGCCACTTGGAAGTATCAG
>NW_027819428.1:0-276 GCF_054177405.1 Leptonychotes weddellii | reverse complement strand
GTTATGCACAAACAATGAATCATGGAACACTTCATCTAAAACTAATGATGTAATGTATGGGGATTAACATAAGAATAAAAAAAAAATTAAAAAAAAAAGTGAATCCTTTCATACATTTTATTCCTTCTCTTTGGAACACTCCATGCCATTATTCAAAAAGTAGCTCCTTTTTCAGTCCTTTTAGGACTGAACTATAATATTACTTTCTCAGAGGAACCTTCCTGAACCATTCAGTTTAAAACAATCCAACCCTGTTTGTTTAACACCTGGTTTACC
>NW_027819427.1:0-276 GCF_054177405.1 Leptonychotes weddellii | reverse complement strand
TCATTGTGGTTTTGATTTGCATTTTCCTAATAATTAGTGATGTTAAGAATCTTCATTCAACGTTGAAGTCATTGCACATTTGAGTGACTGAGCTTTGAATAATTTTGTTGAAGTATCACACGGTCTCAAAGACCAGCCAACATTAGCTAGCTAATTGGGAATTCTCTGGTTTTTGAAGTGAATGCCAACATAGGATATAGTATGCTTCTGCTTCAGAAACCCTGTTTAGGGTAATCCTACTTTGGAAATACTCACAAACTATTTTCCAAGTTTGCT
>NW_027819426.1:0-276 GCF_054177405.1 Leptonychotes weddellii | reverse complement strand
CTGATTAGGGTTAATATCCAAAATATATAAAGAACTCATACAACTCAAGAGCAAAAAAACAAACAAAAAAAACCCAAAAAACAAAAACCTGGCTAAAAAAATGGGGAAAAGAACAGAATACACATATATTTTTTCCAAAGAAGACTTTCAAATGGCCAACAGATGCATAAAATGTGCTCAACATTTCTTTTTTTTTTTTATTTTTTTTATTTTTTTTATTCTTATGTTAATCCCCATACATTACATCATTAGTTCTAGATGAAGTGTTCCATGATT
>NW_027819425.1:0-276 GCF_054177405.1 Leptonychotes weddellii | reverse complement strand
CGCTGTGGAAATGCAGGGGATGAGCCAGATTTCCCGCCTTTAGCCCAAGGTCGCCGAAGGCCGTCGCGGGCAGGCCGTTGGCAGGACTCTGTTGAGTGCCCGGCGGAGGGGGCAGGGGAGGGCGGCACAGTGACCCGGGCAGACTCTCGCATCGCCACCCATCGGGGGCTGGGCGCGCTGGGGGCTCCTCTCTCGGGATTCTCGTCCCCTCGCCTCCATCCGCGGGCAGGGACAGTGGCCGGCACTGGACACAGGCTTGTGGGCGGACAGTGAGAT
>NW_027819424.1:0-276 GCF_054177405.1 Leptonychotes weddellii | reverse complement strand
TCTTTAGTGAAGGCATTTTTCTTTTTTTCCTTTTTTTATTACTTTCTCATGATTTTTAAAAATTCTATTTTTTGTTATGTCACCACACAATACATCATTAGTTTTTGATGCAGTGATCCATGATTCATTGTTTTCTTTTTTTTTTTTAAAGATTTTATTTATTTATTTGAGAGAGAGAATGAGATAGAGAGAGCATGAGAGGGGGAGGGTCAGAGGGAGAAGCAGACTCCCTGCCGAGCAGGGAGCCCGATGCGGGACTCGATCCCGAGACTCCAG
>NW_027819423.1:0-276 GCF_054177405.1 Leptonychotes weddellii | reverse complement strand
TACATGAAACATCTGTTAGAAATGCAAGGAGAAATAGACAAAACCACTATGGAACCATTAGAATGGCTAAAATTACCAAAAAAAAAAAAAGGGAGGCATTATCATTTGAAGATGCACAGCAGCGGGAACTCTCAACATTTGCTGATGTGAAGGCAAAACAGTAATGCCATTTTAGTGGAGTTTGGTAGTATCCTGTAATATTTAACATACAGTTGTTTTATCACCCAGACATCCCATTTTTAGCTACCTATCCAAGACCTAAAACTTGTGTTCTAT
>NW_027819422.1:0-276 GCF_054177405.1 Leptonychotes weddellii | reverse complement strand
AGATTTTATTTATTTATTTGAGAGAGAGAGACAGTGAGAGAGTGCATGAGCGTGGGGGAGAGGGAGAAGCAAGCTCTCCACTGAGCAGGGAGCCCAACATGGAGCTTGATCTCAGGCTAAGGCTCAACTGACTAAGCCACCCAGGTGGCCCTCAATCTTCTTAAATTTGTTAAGACTTGTTTTGTGATCTAACATGCAACTCTATTTTGGAGAAAGTTATGCTTGTGCTTGAGAAGAATGTGTATTCTGTGCTGTTGAGCTGAATATTCTGTATGT
>NW_027819421.1:0-276 GCF_054177405.1 Leptonychotes weddellii | reverse complement strand
TCCTCCCTCTCATGCTCTCTGTCTCTCCTTCTCTCTGTCTCAAATAAATAAATAAAATCTTTAAAAAAAAAAAAAAGAAAAAAAAAGAAGATTTTACAGATAAGTTTCTGATTAAACACACTGATATATATGGAAAGAAATTGCAGTTTACTTTCATGCAGTTTAAAAAAGTATAATAATACTTATAAAAATATTACTAAATAATAATTGAATAAAACTTATTTGAGGATATATATATTACACTCTTACCTTGAAATATTATCTTTTTAAAATATG
>NW_027819420.1:0-276 GCF_054177405.1 Leptonychotes weddellii | reverse complement strand
TTATGCACAAACAATGAATCATGGAACACTTCATCTAGAACTAATGATGTAATGTATGGGGATTAACATAAGAATAAAAAAAAAAATCTGATCTACAAAGAGTCACAAATATTTGCATTTTTCTTGATTTTAATCTAAGTCCAATCATTCTAAATCAACTCCTTTTAGTTGGGCATGAGTTGTTTCCCGATGTAGAATCCAAGACTCCTGGATATCTACTAGTCCTTCCCCAGCAGCGTTTCAATTTCCTGGAGTCCCTGGGTCGACTGGACGTAT
>NW_027819419.1:0-276 GCF_054177405.1 Leptonychotes weddellii | reverse complement strand
CAGATATAAAAGATTCATGCCTGTCATTTGTAGAAGTACACTTTTCATAGTGTCCTGAGGGTAGATATCCAATTTCTTCATGGAAAGTTAAGGAATGCAGTTTTGCAAATAGGGTAAATATTTTAAAATACAGGTTATTAGAGAGGGGCAGAAGGTATATTGGAGCAAATTATAGCGGAGAACTTCCCTAATTTGAGGACGGAAACAGGCATCAAAATCCAGGAGGCACAGAGAACCCCCCTCAAAATCAATAAAAATAGGTCAACACCCTGACAT
>NW_027819418.1:0-2621 GCF_054177405.1 Leptonychotes weddellii | reverse complement strand
CTCACACTGCTCACCACTGTGCTCCTTCATATAACCCTTAGCTTCCCAGAAAAGGCCCTTGAGAAAACAAAATCTTGTTTCCAGGTTTTAATACAGCCCACTACTTTCACATTTTTATCAATGCTTTTTATGATTAAAATCCATATTCCTCAAAACATGTTTTAAAAGAGGCAAGGCGTGAAAGGCAGTAGGGCATCGTATTGAAGAGTGTGGATTCTGGAAGAACCTTCATGGATGTGGATCTGGGCTTCAACAGTTCCTGTGTATTTAATTTTCTTATGGCTGAGTTCCCTCATCTGGTTATTAAAGTTGGACCTTGTTCCCCCCGGGAGGAGAGGTGCGGGAGCGCACCGCAGGGATCTGCTGGGTTTGGAGACTCCACACCAAGTTGGGTGCCAGAGATAGAAACGCGCGGTCACAGGCTGGGTGAGCACGGAGTGCGGCCGGAGACCGGGGAGCCGGGAGTGACTGACTGCTTTTCTCTGGGGGCGCACTGAGGAGCGGGGCCCCGATCTCGGCTCCTCCAGGGCAGAGATTGGGAGGCCGCCATTTTCACTCTCGTCCTCCTTATCTGTCTTTTTATACCAGGGCTAACAAACTATAGCCCACTGGCCAAATCGAGCCTGTGCCTATTTTTGTGAGGCTCTTGAGCTAGGAATATGTTTTAAAATTTTATGTTATTTGGTTTTTAAAAGATTTTATTTATCTATTTATTTGAGAGAGAGAGAAGTGAGAGTGGGGAGGAGAGAGAGGGAGAGAATCTCAAGCAGACCCCACACTGAGCATGGAGCCTGATGTGGCACTCAGTCTCACAACCCTGAGATCATGACCTGAGCCAAAACCAAGAGTCAGATGCTCAACTGACTGAGCCACTCAGGTACCCTGTGTTTTACAATTTTAAAAGGTTGTTTTAAAAAATGCAGCAGATTATATGTGGCCTACCAAACCTAAAATTTTTTATAGGAAAAAATGTGCTTGACATTGCTATGGATTTGAAGTATGTATCTTGTGTATTGCATGTGCTTGGGTATTGATTTTTTAAATTATTCTGATCATCTCTGCCTTTTAGCTGGAGTTTTTAGTCCTTATAAACATTTGATTACTGATATGGTTGGCTCTGTCTACCATTTTATTTGATTTGTCTTCTGTTTTTGTTTTTGTTTTTTTTTGCTTTCTTTTAAATTATTTATATATTTTTAGAATTCCATTTTAAGTCCTCTCTTGGTTTTTAACTATACTTCTTTACATTATTTTAGTGGTTGCTCTAGAGGTTATAATCTACCTACTTAAAATTTCACAAACTACAGAGAATATTGTACCACTTGATACAAGATGTAGAAACCATGTGCCTGAAATAGTCCATTAACACCCATTGTCTTTTATGCTATCTTTATATTATGCTTACATGTATTATAAATGCCACATGATAGTGTTATATTTGCTTTAAATAATCATATATTTTAAAGGAAGGAGGAGGGGAGAAAGACTCTTACATTTATCAAATATTTACCATATTTGATACTCTCCTCTCCTTCTTGAGGATCTGAGTTTCCATGGGAGCATTTCTTGTAGTGTAGATCTGCTGGCAGGAGATTCTCTTCATTTTATTTTACCTGAAAATTTCTTTATTTCATTTTCATACCTATAATGGGCCACTTTTGTTTGAGGACTCCACATTAGCTGAGTGAGGCTTTCTTAGAGGTGCCCTGCAGTCTGGAGTCCATTCTACCCAGACCTTCCTTCCCTTGCTGCTTGCACCCACAGGATCAGACCTGCATCATCATTCCTACCTGCTCCTCTTCCTTCCTTTGCTCACATGGCCTTGCGGGCTCTAAAGGTTGGTACATTGGCCCTCACAGGGACATGGAGCTGAGTGAGTGCCTTTACCAAATGACCATAGGATTATGGAGTCCACCACCATGGTCACTTATAAGTATGGGCAGTTCTCAGAGGGTTGGTAGGGAGTCTGGGCCAGTAAGTGTCCAGGCCTCACTCTCTCTGGTACCTGTCCCAATGGCCAAGTCTCCTCGGAGGGACTTGTGGTTTCAGGAGCCTTCTCCTGCGTGCCTTCTCCCATGCTGTATTGGCCCTAGTGGAAGCCTTTTACCTAGACATTGAGATTCTGGCCTGGCACATTGGGTACACCTTCCAGAAATTCTGGAGACCCTGCTGATCCAATTCTGAAGCGAGGGGCTAGGGGTATAGGTTAGGTAGGTGTGTAGGAGGACACAATGGATCGCCATGCCCAAAGCTCAGGGCTGGCTCTGCTTCTTGGGTGTGGGGAAAGAAATGCATTTTAAAAGTCATTTTAAGTCCTCTCTTGTTGGAGAAAACAGCCCGCAGCTCCCAGGATAGTGCCTAGAACCTGTCCGGTGCCTTGCAGGAGGAAAATGAGGGAGCAGCAGGCTAGTGCCTTGTGCCAGCCCTGGGCACACGAGTAAGGTGAGTTCCTGTTCTGCAGGGGCTCTGGGTCCAAGGGAGAGACCATGTGGGAAGATAACAACAGAGGTTCGGACAAAGCCCAGGGAGGGGGGGGGCGGGTGGGAGAGATGAGAATCAAAGATGCCTCCCCAGGGTGGATGATATTTGGGATATATTCTAAAGATAAAGTAGCTTTCTGA
>NW_027819417.1:0-276 GCF_054177405.1 Leptonychotes weddellii | reverse complement strand
ACCTTTTGTTGTTTCCATAGTTTGCCTTTTGGGTTGGAACCCTCCTGGATGTAGACTTCTCAGATTGGCTTCTCTCGCTTAGTAAAATACATTGATGTTTCCTTCCTGCCTTTTCGTAGCTCGTTGGCTCCTTTTTTTTTTTTTTTTAGCACTGAAAACTGTTCCACCGTCTGGATGGACCACAGCTTATTTATCCATTCACCTACTAAAGGACATCTTGGTACTTCCAAGTTTGGGCTTATGAATGAAGCTGTTATAAACGTCCATGTGCAGGTT
>NW_027819416.1:0-276 GCF_054177405.1 Leptonychotes weddellii | reverse complement strand
GTTGTGGAAAGGGAGGTGGGTGGAGGGATGGGGTAACTGGATGATAGGCATTAAGGAGGGCACGTGATGTGATGAGTACTGGGTGTTATATGCAACTAATGAATCATTGAATACTACATCAAAAACTAATGATGTACTATATGTTGGCTAATTGAATTTAAAGAAAACAAAGCTAAGGTAAAAGATGTCCTAAAAAAAAAGGGGTTACCCTAAAGCACTGTCCCTTGTCCACCCACATGTTTTTGAACAAACATGATGGGACAAGGGGAATCCTCC
>NW_027819415.1:0-276 GCF_054177405.1 Leptonychotes weddellii | reverse complement strand
TCCAGCCCTGGCCAATCAGAGCATCACACCGCCATGGCCACAATGATTAAGATGGCCATATCATCAACCAAAGATGATCATATGATCCTAGTCAATCAAATGAAAATTAGCCCTGGGCCTTTTTGGAAAAAACAAAAACAAAAAAACAATAAAAACTAGGATGTCCATCGGACAGATGAATGGATAAAGAAGATGTGGTGTATATATATATATATATATATATATATATATATACAATGGAATATTATGCAGCCATCAAAAGGAATGAGATCTTGC
>NW_027819414.1:0-276 GCF_054177405.1 Leptonychotes weddellii | reverse complement strand
GATCTCATTCCTTTTGATGGCTGCATAATATTCCATTGTATATATATACCACATCTTCTTTATCCAGTCATCTGTCAATGGACATCTTGGCTCTTTCCACAGTAAAGTTTTGATTGTTTGAAATAGTGTCAAATCTCTTAGACATTTTTTATGTAGAAGAATATAAGCACATTGCACTAATCAGTATTAAGAGACTTCCAGACTTCCTTCAAGTGAAAAACAATGAGTATAAATAAGGAAATGACATGGAGTGTTATTTAGCACAAGTACCTGGAG
>NW_027819413.1:0-276 GCF_054177405.1 Leptonychotes weddellii | reverse complement strand
TGGTTAAGCGACTGCCTTCGGCTCAGGTCATGATCCTGGAGTCCCAGGATCGAGTCCCGCATCGGGCTCCCTGCTCAGCAGGGAGTCTGCTTCTCCCTCTGACCCTCCTCCCTCTCATGCTCTCTGTCTCTCATTCTCTCTCTCTCAAATAAATAAATAAAATCTTTAAAAAAAATAAATAAATAAAAATAAAAATAAATAAAAATAAAATACATAAGATTATAAAGGAAACAGGTATATCAATATAATGTAAGTATTAAAAACAAAGTTCTGTTA
>NW_027819412.1:0-276 GCF_054177405.1 Leptonychotes weddellii | reverse complement strand
CGGTCTGTTGTATCTAATGCACGTGATTGCAGCACACAGGAGAAGATTCTATGCAGAGGGAAAGAACATGGGCTCCAGAGTCAGACAGCCTGGGTTCAAATCCTGCTCCAGGTTACTCCTGTGTAAAAGGTGGATAATCACACCTACCTACAAGCTATTACATAAAGTGTTTTTAACTTAGGAAATGACCAATAGAAATAACCAAAGACTTGTTTTTCTTTATGAATATTTTGAAAACTGGCCTGTTTTTGTTTTCATCCTGCTGTGCTTTGTCTG
>NW_027819411.1:0-276 GCF_054177405.1 Leptonychotes weddellii | reverse complement strand
GCGCCTGGGTGGCTCAGTTGGTTGGGCGACTGCCTTCGGCTCAGGTCATGATCTTGGAGTCCCGGGATCGAGTCCCGCATCGGGCTCCCTGCTCAGCGGGGGGTCTGCTTCTCCCTCTGACCCTCTTCCCTCTCGTGCTCTCTGTCTCTCATTCTCTCTCTCTCAAATAAATAAATAAAATCTTTAAAAAAAAAAAAAATGAACTGCCCCCCACCTTGACTGAGAAGGTCCTGTCTTCTCCCAAGCCATCCTGCCCACAGATGAAACACAGTGACT
>NW_027819410.1:0-276 GCF_054177405.1 Leptonychotes weddellii | reverse complement strand
TAAATGGAAAATGAAGACAAGACAGGAAAAACAGAAGGTCCAACACATTTATTACCTTTTAAAATTAAAAACAAAAACCAGAAAACAAAACAGTGAAAGAGGAGGTGGGAAAATGATAGTTTAAGAAAATTTCCCAGAACTGAAGATGAGTTTCCAGATGGTAGGAGCCCACCCAATGCCCAGTGCAATGAACTGGAAAGGATGCATGCTAAACTCACTATGGGGAGGTTAAAAAACACCCAAAACATGGGGAAAAAAGGATGACCCTAAAAGCTT
>NW_027819409.1:0-276 GCF_054177405.1 Leptonychotes weddellii | reverse complement strand
TTGTAAGTGCAAATCTTTGAGTTTAGGGGTCAGTGCTAAATTTACATGGTTACATTCAAATTTATATACTAACCCAATTTACTACCACCTTCACACCAAAAACACAATTCCTTCTAGGATTGCATTGTCTGATAAAAGTGATCTGGACCCACTTTTGAGCATTGGGAATATAGTTGATGCTGTGAGGGACTGAATTTTTATTTTTATTTAATAAAAATATTTAAATTTAAAAGCTAGTACTCTGTTCAGTTATAGCAAAGTTTGGGGTATGTTTGA
>NW_027819408.1:0-276 GCF_054177405.1 Leptonychotes weddellii | reverse complement strand
GGGTATTAAGGAGGGCACGTACTGCATGGAGCACTGGGTGTTATACGCAAACAGTGGATCGTGGATCACCACATCAGAAACTAATGATGTATTGTATGGTGACTAACATAACATAATAAAATTTAAAAAAATAAAATAAAAGACCTGCTTTAAACCGTGATCACCACGTACTGTGGGACTCCTAACATGTGTGAAAGTAGAATGTGTGAAAACAATATGACAAAGGAAGGGTGGGGAAAACAAAAGTACACAGTTTTGGTTGCAAGGTCTCATCTC
>NW_027819407.1:0-2622 GCF_054177405.1 Leptonychotes weddellii | reverse complement strand
GTGGAATATTACTCAGCCATCAGAAAGGATGAATACCCAACTTTTACATCAACATGGATGGGACTGGAGGAGATTATGCTAAGTGAAATAAGTCAAGCAGAGAAAGCCAATTATCATATGGTTTCACTTATTTGTGGAACATAAGGAATAGCATGGAGGACATTAGGAGAAGGAAGGGAAAAATGAAGGAGGGGCGGGAATTGGAGGGAAAGATGAACCATGAGAGACTATGGACTCCAAGAAACAAACTGAGGGTTCTAGAGGGGAGGGGGATGGGGGGATGGGTTAGCCCGGTGATGGGTATTAAGAAGGGCATGTACTGCATGCAGCACTGGGTGTTATATGAAAATAAATCGTGGATCACTACATCAAAAACTAATGATGTATTGTATGGTGACTAACATAAAATTAAATTAAATTAAAAAAATACACACAAAAAATAATAAAAATACCAATAAAACATACCCATTTGTAGTGAAATGGATACCTCACGTAAAATGGACATTTCTCGTTAAAAAAAAAAAAAAAAAGGAGTAGAAAATTATAAGGTACTCTTGACTAAAAGTTTTTAATTTTACCCTTCATCCACATCTTCCTTGGTATCCTAGGATCCATAAGTACTCAAGTTTTTAAAAGATGCTGCCTAACAAGAATCAATAGTTACAATACCAGAGGCTCAGAACATTATAGGATTTTTAAAAAACATTTTATTTATTTGACAGAAATAGAGTACAAGTAGGTAGAGTGGCAGGCAGAGTGAAAGAGAGAAGCAGGCTCTCTGCTGAGCAGGGAGCCTGACCGGTGGGGGGGGGGGGACCCTGGGATCATGACCTGGGCTGAAGGCAGCCGCTTAAGCAACTGCACCACCCAGGTGCCCCAAAGATTTTTAAAGTCAAAGAGACCTTACAGACCAAGAAGTCATGAGTAATAACCAAAGGAATATTTAACAGGACAGCAGTTGGTGTTTCAAGATATGCCATAGAGTGAGGAATATGGCTTAGAGGCCACACGAGAAGACTACTTCTGGAGTAGCCAGAAAAACAATGAAGTAAAGTTCTGATGAGAGCCAGTCAAAGGAATTAGAAATAATAGCATGAAGCTGAGATATCCATGCAACTAAAGCTTTCCTAGTTTGTATGTAGTTTTTTTTTTTTTTAAACTTGCCTTGTTTAAAAAAAAAAAAAAGCTTCAAGCAGTTTACCATGAGTCTTAGAATATATCAAGTTTAAACTTTTAAAAGGAAAATAAAGGCAAAGGAAATATAAAGAAGGCATTGTTTTAACTAAGTCTCTAGCACTGCATAGAAACATGTATTAATACATTCTAAACTGAACTTCATTATGACAGGAAGCACAGTACTTAGCACATAAATACTCTTAAGTTATAGTCACTCTTCACATTATGGATGTTACTTATTAGCCCAATGTTAGTTTTTTCCTTAATTGACTCCCAAAACAGGAGGTCAAACCTGTCCTGATGTTAAACTCACTTCCTTTTTCTACCAATTCCCTCCCTTCCTGTCTCCTTTTTGTCCCTAAATTCTCTAACTTTATGACATAAGTGAAAATATAATGAGCCTTCAGAGCCTTGGAAACAGAATCTACACTGTTGGCAGTATAACCAATTCTTAGCAAAGCTGTGAAATTAGGCACATTTCTCATCCTTTTTCCTGGCTTCCCTTTTCTTTCTTCTTTTCCCCAGTGTTATATAGCCCCATCCATGTTTCTCTTAAACTTCATTCTATACCACCAGTATAATATATTTCCCATACCCTGAAGTGTAAGTACATCTGACTAGTGAGGTACTAAAGCCCCTAAGGATGATATTTTTCAAATAGAACAAAGCTTTAAAACAAAGGCATTAAGCTCTTAAAGTGGAAATCCAGTTGTCCATGAGTGAAGGGTACAGGAAGTTTGTTTTTCAGAGAAAGATAAGAAATTGTAAATCGTGGGCACCTGGGTGGCTCAGTTGGTTAAGCGACTGCCTTCGGCTCAGGTCATGATCCTGGAGTCCTGGGATCGAGTCCCGCATCGGGCTCCCTGCTCGGCGGGGGGTCTGCTTCTCCCTCTGACCCTCCCCCCTCTCATGTACTCGCTCTCTCTCATTCTCTTTCTCAAATAAATAAAATCTTAAAAAAGAAATTGTAAATTGTTTCTTGTGTAATTATCAATAAAGGCAGAGTGCCAATTGAAAGTGTATCCCAAATGTAACAGGGACTCTCTGACTGATGGCCTATTGTTAAGAAAAATATCTCTCGCTTAGAGCGGAGCAAGATGGCGGAGGAGTAGGAGACCTGGATTTCGTCTCCTCTCAGGAATTCAGCTGGATAGGGATCAAACCATTCTGAACACCTACAAACCCAACAGGAGATCGAAGAAAGGAATAGCAACAACTCTCTGAACAGAAAAGCGACCACCTTCTGGAAGGTAGGACGTGCGGAGAAGTGAATCAGAGGTGATATTCGGGAGGATAGACGGCGGGGGAGGGGCCTCCGTCGGCCGCTTCTGGCAAGTGATAGAGCCGCAGAGCACAAAATCGGAACTTTTAAAAGTCTGCTCCACCGAGGGACATCACTCTGGTGGCTAAGCGGGGGGTGGAACCCTCCGGGACAGTGTGGTATCA
>NW_027819406.1:0-276 GCF_054177405.1 Leptonychotes weddellii | reverse complement strand
TAAGGTAATGCTAATAGGGGCAGGGGGTATCAAAGAGAAGATATTTCTTATAAGACCCAAAGTTTGGGCTTCTCCACTCAGTTCTGAAGTACCACAGTTGGTCGTATTCATTATGGCTCAAACCCACTAATTGTCATCTTCTGTTCATCTTTTGAAATTGCTTTCAATCCCTACATGTGCTAAATTGCAGAGTGGTAGAAGGCATAAGACCTTCTCCTGTAGTCTGGGAAGAGACCCTGGAACTCAGGCACCACAGTTCATATTCATGTTACATCC
>NW_027819405.1:0-276 GCF_054177405.1 Leptonychotes weddellii | reverse complement strand
GGGGCGCCTGGGTGGCTCAGTTGGTTAAGCGACTGCCTTCGGCTCAGGTCATGATCCTGGAGTCCCGGGATCGAGTCCCGCATCGGGCTCCCTGCTCGGCAGGGAGCCTGCTTCTCCCTCTGACCCTCCTCCCTCTCATGCTCTCTGTCTCTCATTCTCTCTGTCTCAAATAAATAAATAAAATCTTTAAAAAAAAAAATGTTTATTGAATGAATAAAAGGCCTGTTAACAGATGGATACATAACTTCCAGAGGGACAAGCAAAGCTTTTTAAGAG
>NW_027819404.1:0-276 GCF_054177405.1 Leptonychotes weddellii | reverse complement strand
TGCAATTGCTGGGTCATAGGGTAGCTCTATTTTTAAATTTTTGAGGAACCTCCACACTGTTTTCCAAAGTGGCTATACCAACTTGCATTCCCACCAACAGTAAACAACACACTTCTAAAGAATGCATGAGTCAAAGAAGAAATCCCAAGAAATTCAAAAAATATTTTGAACTAAACAAAATGAAGACAAAACTTATGACAATTTGTGGGATTCAGTGAAAGCAGTGCTTAGAGAGAAATTTATAACATTGAATGCATATATTAGAAAAGAAGAAAG
>NW_027819403.1:0-276 GCF_054177405.1 Leptonychotes weddellii | reverse complement strand
CATTCTATTAATTTAATTTCAAGCAGAAAGAACAAGTGCATTATGTTCAAGGGACTAGGTTTATTTAGGTTCTCTACTGGCTTAAAGAAGCAATCTTTCTGTATCTGGGCATTTAAGCAGTGTTCCACAATTCGTAGTATATATACATTTACACACATATATACACACATATATATTCTTTTCACTTTTTGGTATATCTGTCATCCTTGCACTCTCACTAGGGCTCTGTATTTTCACAATTATCCGATGAGAACAATATGCTACTTCTAATAACTT
>NW_027819402.1:0-276 GCF_054177405.1 Leptonychotes weddellii | reverse complement strand
TGCAAGAAAAGGAAGGAGTTGTTATCAAATAAAAGAACCTTGAGAGACATGGCAGACAAATGTAGTATGTGAACCTAGTTAAGATGTTGCTTCCAGCAAACCAGGATAAAATGACATCTTTAAGATAATCAGAGAAATTCAAATATAGGTGGCTATTAGATATCATTTAAAAAGGACTATTGAAGAGAGCTATAGTACTCTTATGCAGTTAGATTAAAAAGTCATTATTCCTTCTTAATTGCAGGAAACAAACTGAGGGTTGCTGGAGTGGGGGGT
>NW_027819401.1:0-276 GCF_054177405.1 Leptonychotes weddellii | reverse complement strand
TAAAAAAAAATAAAGTAATACATTCAACAATGTAAACAATGTAAACTTCACAATGTCGGTCATCCAATAAAAAATTACCAGATGTTGGGCGCCTGGGTGGCGCAGTTGGTTAAGCGTCTGACTCTTGGTTTCGCTCAGGTCTGATCTCAGGGTTGTGAGATTATGCCTCACATCAGGCTCTGCGCTCACCTCGGAGTCTGCTAAAGTTTCCTCTCCCTCTCCCTCTCCCTCTGCCCCTCCTCCCTCCTCGTGCACTCTCTCAAATAAATAAATCTT
>NW_027819400.1:0-276 GCF_054177405.1 Leptonychotes weddellii | reverse complement strand
ACTGAAACTATATCCATTCAACTCCCCACTTCCCCCTTCCTTCAGGCCCTGGTTACCATTCTATTCTCTGCTTCTATGAGTTTGACAATTTTAGGTAGCTCATATAAGTGGAATCCTGCAGTATTGTCCTTCTGCGACTGGCTTATTTCACGTAGTGTCATGTCCTCCAGGTTCATCCATGGCCATATTTTTTTTTTTTTAATTTTATTTTATTATGTTATATTAATCACCATACATTACATCATTAGTTTTGGATGTAGTGTTCCATGATTCATT
>NW_027819399.1:0-276 GCF_054177405.1 Leptonychotes weddellii | reverse complement strand
TTTTTCTGCCTTGCATGGTTTTAATTGAGCATTTTATACGGTTCTGTTTTCTCTCCTTTTGTAGCGAATCAGCTAAACTACTTTTTCACTGGTTTTCCTTGCTGCCCTACAGCTTGCAGTATGTTTACAACTAATCCACTTCTTTCAAATAATACCGTGTCAGCTCCCAGGTGTTAGGAGTGCCTTCTGGTCACGTGGTCATCCTGATTCCTAGCCCCCCATGCCTCGTGTCCCTGCTGCCACGCACTTCCTTACCTGCAAGTCATGATCATTGAC
>NW_027819398.1:0-276 GCF_054177405.1 Leptonychotes weddellii | reverse complement strand
ATGGTAGCTCTATTTTCAACTTTTTGAGGAACCTCCATACTGTTTTCCAGAGTGGCTGCACCAGCTTGCATTCCCAACAACAGTGTAGGAGGGTTCCCCTTTCTCTGCATCCCTGCCAACATCTGTCATTTCCTGACTTGATAACTTGACATTTGAGCCAAAACCCAAATGAAGTGAATCAAAAAGTTACACTGATATATGGGGTAAAATGTTTCTGACCATGGTAACAGCAAGCGCAAAGGCACTGAGATGTGTGTGTGTGTTGTTGTTGTTGTT
>NW_027819397.1:0-2622 GCF_054177405.1 Leptonychotes weddellii | reverse complement strand
GGCTAGGGTTACATTAATAGAAAAAGCACAGGCATTGAAGGCAGGAGATCTGGTTGAAATCTGGGACCAACACTCAAACCTCTAAGGACTCTGTGTCTTCATGCTCCAAGTAAAAAGGAGATAGTGACTAATGATTCATATTTCAAACATCAACGTGAGGATTAAATGCTCTATGAAGCCACAAGCATATTACCTGATGCAGGTTAGTGTTCAAGAAATATTATCCCTTTTCTTTTTTTACTATGGGAGGTGGTGGGTTCTTAATCTTTGTACATTTTCTTGTTTGTTTTATATACAGGTAAGGGACGGCAAGACACTTGAGTTATTTGTAAATTTGTGACTTAGAGAAAACATGTTTTCAATCAAATCATCTTTGTCCATTGAGTGTGCTATACTAGATAGTGAGAGAGTTGGTTTGTGGAATTTGGTGTGGCAGTAGTAAAACAGAATTTCATACATCTGTAAATTTAAGCAGAATTTCCACTGTGGAATTTTAAAAGAATTAAACTTTTTTTGTTCATATCTTCCTAATTTAAATGTTTAAATTAGTTACTGAGGCACAGACTAAATTTTACTTTTTTTGGCCTTATTGAAAGAGCAATAAAAATAATATTGAAAAAACATACTAGAAATATTATTGTACATTTGATTAATTGATATGTTTATTATTAATATTTTAGGTATTAAATAAGACTAATAGTCTGAAACCTTTGTTTATTTGATCTGTTTTTTATGTTTTTTCTTTTAAAGATTTTATTTATTTATTTGACAGAGAGAGAGCACAAGCAGGCGGGAGCGGCAGGCAGAGGGAGAGGGAGAAGCAGGCTTCCCACTGAGCAAGGATCCCCATGCGGGACTCAGTCCCAGGACCCTGGGATCATGACCCAAGCTGAAGGCAGACGCTTAACCGACTGAGCCACCCAGGCGCCCAGTTTTTTTATGTTTTTAAGATAAATTTTTGTAAACTATTCTATAATTTTACTTTTATTAGTTCAGCATAGTCTTAACTTTCTTTTATCCAAATCACTGAGTATATCAATGAAGATTTAGTTAGGAAGACAGGAGCAATAACAGATTGTTCAACCAAGATAACTTAATATAAGAATTGGTTACATTGTATCCAAGGACTGAAAAAGGACATCATGGGATAACTAAGTCCAAGAAACAGGTGTCCCCCGTGCAGCTGGGGCAATGAAGGCCAAAGTTCAGGTTATCAGACTTTAACATCTCAAAGCAGGACTCCTGTCCAGTTAGCGTTCACACTTCTGAGGAGAGGGTGCCACCAGGCTTGAGCTGGCATCTCAGGAGCTCAAAGCGACAACCAGAGCCCCAAGGAAATCAGACCCAAGAGGAAGGGGCACTGCCTGGATGGCTGGTGCTGATAACTCAGAAGTCCCAGGGAAGGGTCCCACATGGTTGGCCTCAGACATCTGAGCAGACAGGTCTGCCCTCCTGGTTCTGGAAACCTGAAGGCAGCAACAAGGTTGTTACTGGAGATGTAGAAAGCAGCTAGAGGAGGGAACCAATTGCTGCTGCTGGCATGAAGGGAGATGGTCAGAGTCCAGGGACACCAACAGTAACAGCCAGCGAATACGGATCATGGTCTTTCTCCCCTGTCTTCCACCGCGTATCTAAAGTCCTCAATTGGTAGCATCTAACAGCAGGCAAAGGAACACAGTTTGTGGATCCTAGTCTCAGCACCAGTTTTCCTTTTTAGCTCAATGTTAAATGTCTTGATTTAAATACAATCAGAGAACTGTTGAGTTATCATCATCTGTTCAGTTGATTACCCAAATATGAGAATATAGTTGCAAAACTGATTTCTGGTAAATTATTACTTTTTTATCAGCATTTTAAATATTCATTAATAAGATATATTTTCTATTTTCTCAAATTTGTTCTTTTTCATTCTGATAAGTTTCTTCACCTTACAAAAATAAATAATTCTACTGTCTGGATCAATTTGTTTCATTCATAGGAGATTAAGAATAATAAAATCAATAAAGTGGAAACCATGGGTAAGGGAAAAATAATTAAAATGCCTGAATCAACCTATTCTAATGAAAATGTGAAATAATCAAACTAGAATGGTACAACAATATATTTGAATAACATTTTGAATCCAGATCAAAATAGCACCTTTGCTATTTTTAAAATTTTATTATGGTTATGTTATTCAAGATACATTACATCATTAGTTTTTGATGTAGTGTTCCATGATTCATTGTTTGCATATAACACCCAGTGCTCCATTCAGTACATGCCCTCTTTAATACCCATCACCAGGCTAACCCGTCCCCTCACCTCCCTCCCCTCTAGAACCCTCAGTCTGTTTCTCAGAGTCCATAGTCTCTCATGGTTCCTCTCCCCCTCCAATTTCCCCCCCTTCATTTTTCCCTTCCTGCTATCTTAACATATAATGTATGATTTGTTTCAGAGGCACAGGTCTCTGATTCAATAGTCTTACACAATTCGCAGCGCTCACCGTAACACATACCCTCCCCAATGTCTATCACCCAGCCACCCCATCCCTCCCACCCCCCCACCACTCCAGCAACCCTCAGTTTGTTTCCTGAGATTAAGAATTCCTCATATCAGTGAGGTCATATGATACATGTCTTT
>NW_027819396.1:0-276 GCF_054177405.1 Leptonychotes weddellii | reverse complement strand
TTTTGGGAATTAGGACTTCCACGGTGTGGTGTGGGGGGAACTGGGGTGGGGGGTTGGTGGTTGGGGTCCAGCAGGGGGTCAGAGACACAGTGAGTCAGAAGCCAAGCACAGTGGATGGTGAAGGGGAAGGTCACCTCTGTGGGTTTGCTGCCACACATTTGGTGGTGGGCCTTGGGCTCCTGTTGGCCAACAGTAGAGTCAGCTTGTAGAGAGTCGCTAGAAGCAGCATGGAGGAGAGTGAGGATAGCCCGGTACCGGCTGGCATCTCTGCGCCTT
>NW_027819395.1:0-276 GCF_054177405.1 Leptonychotes weddellii | reverse complement strand
CCTACTCCCTCTCTAGCTCTTTTAAATACTTGTTGGTCTCTTTAAGCTACCAAAGTCTTATTGTTATAAATTTTGGGATTTAAAAATTTATTTTGTCATATATATTCACTTTACCTCTATTTTTCTTTTTTCTTTTCTTTTCTACTTTTTTGACCAGTCTTGCCAGAGATCTTTATATTTTATTTTTATTAGGAAACAAACAAAACATCTTTTAAATTTGTTACTCTTTTGTTGTTGTGTGTGTTCTCCATATCATTGATTTTTGCCCTTGCTGTT
>NW_027819394.1:0-276 GCF_054177405.1 Leptonychotes weddellii | reverse complement strand
TTTCACAAACTTCTCTGTACCATCATGTCCTGATGAGTCTTAAATTAAACTTGGTTCTCTTTCTGAATTCCCTTTCCCTCATGAAATAATCAACTAAACACTGCTCATTCTTGTAAATACAGTGATCCTAGAGTCAGGTTAAAGATTCTCTACTTTTCTATTCAGTCTTTCAAATAACTACTGTTCTTTTTTTTTTTTTAAGATTTTATTTATTTATTTGAGACAGAGAGAATGAGAGACAGAGAGCATGAGAGGGAGGAGGGTCAGAGGGAGAAG
>NW_027819393.1:0-276 GCF_054177405.1 Leptonychotes weddellii | reverse complement strand
CTGGTTAATAGCATCATGATGTTCAGTACTTCCTGGAAATTTGCACACAGGTCAAATCCAGAGCCAGGAAGCAGAATTCCATGAAAGAGAGGCTCACTCACCCCTGCCTTAGCCAAAGTGGCCATTGGCCAATGTCTGCCAGGGTCTTTTTTATTTTAAGTGGTCCCATGAGGAATCTAGCAGAGTGGATTCTGTGCACCGTGTTTCTGGCTACATGAGGGGCACAAGCCCTTTCAGAAATTCCCAGTAGGGGGGCGCCTGGGTGGCTCAGTCATT
>NW_027819392.1:0-276 GCF_054177405.1 Leptonychotes weddellii | reverse complement strand
TTCTCCAAAAACAATCTATCCCATATGTAGATGACTTTCCAAGTCAATGTTGGGGTAAATCCCTGGAAATTTTCAAACAGGGGAGTTTCAGTGATTTCCCATTAATGGTTTACAATGTGTTCCACACAAGCGCCTAGACAAAACCTTTGTTTTAGCTGAAATGTGCCTTCTAAAATAGAGTGTGCTCTCTCTTCTCTGCCTTCTAAAATAGAGTGTGCTGATCAGGGAAATCCAAATCAAAACCTCAATGAGATACCACCTCACACCAGTCAGAAT
>NW_027819391.1:0-276 GCF_054177405.1 Leptonychotes weddellii | reverse complement strand
TGCCAGACAATGGAATAGGTACCAAGGATACAAGAGTAAGCTAATCAGTCTTTGTGCTCAAAGAACTTAGTCTTTCTTTTTTTTTTTTTTAAGATTTTATTTATTTATTTGACAGAGAGAGAGATAGCGAGAGCAGGAACACAAGCAGGGGGAGTGGGAGAGGGAGAAGCAGGCTTCCCGCGGAGCAGGGAGCCCGACGTGGGGCTCGATCCCAGGACTCTGGGATCATGACCTGAGCTGAAGGCAGACACTTAACGACTGAGCCACCCAGGCGCC
>NW_027819390.1:0-276 GCF_054177405.1 Leptonychotes weddellii | reverse complement strand
GAACCAAGACTAAGTCCTATACTCTCTCTACAACAGCAAGGGATATTCAAAACCCAAGAAAGATGCACTATTTCGGGGCGCCTGGGTGGCTCAGTCATTAAGCATCTGCCTTCGGCTCAGGTCATGATCCCAGGGTCCTGGGATCGAGCCCCACAGCGGGCTCCCTGCTCCACGGGAAACCTGCTTCTCCCTCTCCCACTTCCCCTGCTTGTGTTCCCTCTCTCACTGTGTCTCTCTCTGTCAAATAAATAAATAAAATCTATAAAAAAAAAGATG
>NW_027819389.1:0-276 GCF_054177405.1 Leptonychotes weddellii | reverse complement strand
TGCGACTCACAAAGGCTTGTGTACTTGCTGGTCCTTGTGGGGAGTAACTAAGTGAGGAAAAAGATTAGAATTCTCAAAATGACTAAATGAGCCATTTCCTGGACTTAACCAGCAAAATGAGAGTATCTGAGACAAACAAAGAAGAAAAAAAGAAAAAGAAAAGATGACTGCTTCCTGGGAGCCCTATGTGCTGCTGCTGGGTCTCCCCATCTTCCACCGCCATTGGGAAGGGGTTCTAGTCAGTTTCATATGATTCCCCAAGGTACAAGACATGTG
>NW_027819388.1:0-276 GCF_054177405.1 Leptonychotes weddellii | reverse complement strand
TGCTTCTCCCTCTCCCACTCCCCCTGCTTGTGTTCCCTCTCTCGCTGTGTCTCTCTCTGTCAAATAAATAAATCTTAAAAAAAAACCCAACACATTGTGTCTGAGTACAAAGGGAAAGCATCTGGAAAATACAAAGGAAAAGTGATCACCATTAGCGCCAAGGAAAAGCTTCTGGGCACTGTAGTAAGACCTTTTATTTTCTCCCTGTGCTTTGAAAAGGACAAGTTTACATGGAATGTTCGATGCTACTCCCAGAGCTAAGCCCATCCTTCCATG
>NW_027819387.1:0-276 GCF_054177405.1 Leptonychotes weddellii | reverse complement strand
TTCTATAAAAGGAGAAAGACCCCCAAGAGTGATATACAACAGAAATTTACAGGGACAATCTATAGAAACAAGGTCTTCACAGGCAACATGATGACAATTAATTCATATCTTTCAATAATCACTCTCAACGTGAATGGCCTAAATGCTCCCATAAAATGGCACAGGGTTGCAGATTGGATAAAAAGACAGGACCTATCCATATGCTGTCTACAAGAGACTCATTTTGAACCTAAAGATACTTCCAGACTGAAAGTTAGGGGATGGAGATCCATCTTC
>NW_027819386.1:0-2622 GCF_054177405.1 Leptonychotes weddellii | reverse complement strand
TTTCTATGAATTAAATTACTTTTTAAAAATAATTCTTATAAGCTCCCTTGAATAAGTCAATCTCATTATGAAAAATTTTCAAGTGAATATTAGAAACCATATCCTTAATAGTTAACCTAATCCCTAGATTTAAAAAAATCCCTCCTCCCCCATTTTTTTTTTAATGGAAGAATCATTTTTTATTTTATGGCTAAGTCCCAATTTTGCTCTTCTTTGCTTACTCAGATATTATATATCTCTTAACATTTTAAAAAATTCAGTTTTTATTTTAATCAAGGTTAAACAGTCTTATTATTTAAAGAGTCAAGTATTCTCCAATACTTATGAAAAAGAGCAGATCTCTGAATGCTTCACCTTCCTGACCCAAAGTTCTTCCAGAGGCAACTACTTTGAACTCTTTTGGCTTATTATTTTGGTACTATCCATAGCTCAAAAACACATACTTACACTGTTACTTCTTGAGTTTTCAATTTCAGGCATTATTCATTGAGTACCCTCCATGGAAAATGAGAATTTAGTTCTTCTCCCTTCCTTATCCTTCAAACACTCAAGAGAGTTCTGCCGCTTGTTTTCCTTTTTATGGCTTCTTCTGTAGCTTTGAAGTGTATGGATGGTTAGATTTTGGGATCTTGTAGGTCTAAAAATGTTCTACTCTACTCCCACAATTATTTTACAATTTTTATGGGTATATAATTTTTTTTTTAAAGATTTTATTTATTTATTTATTTGACAGAGAAAGACACAGCGAGAGAGGGAACACAAACGGGGAGTGGGAGAGGGAGAAGCAGACTCCCCGCCGAGCAGGGAGCCTGATGCGGGACTCGATCCCGGGACTCCAGGATCATGACCTGAGCCGAAGGCAGTCGCTTAACCAACTGAGCCACCCAGGCGCCCGGGTATATAATTTCATACCGAAAATAATCATTCCTCAAAATTTTCTTCAGCCTTCCTTTTTCTTATTCTATTGACTTGTCTTCAAGTTCACTGGTTGTTTTTTTTTTTCTGTATTCAGCTTGCTGTTATCCTATAACTTAAAACATTTTAGATATTTTTTTAGTTGTAGAAATGCAGTTCAATTCTTTTAAAAAAATCTCCACATTTCTTTTGAAATTATTCACTCATATGCTTTCTTTTCTGTCAATTAAAAAATATTTATAAAGTTATTTAAAAATCTTTGGCTGAGAATTCCACCCTCTAGGTCATCTAATTATCTTATTCTATTGCCTACGTTACATTATCTTTCTTGGCATGTCTATTAACTTATTTTATATATTGAATATGGTGGATGATAGTGTAGAAACTTGATTATCTCCTTCTGAAGAATGTTGGCTGATTAGCCTGATCCTATGGAGGCTTGTTCTAAACTTTGTTGGGTGGGTTTATTTTGGTTTTGTCCTTTGTCTAAAGGTTCAGTCCTTAGTTCTGGGATATGGCCTTTAATTCTAACGTGTAGATCCTTTGACCTTTTAGTAGGAATGTGGGACCTGATCTTAATTGCTGTATTCATGCTACTACACAGCTACTGAAATCTCTACTCACTTCTTATCCTTGCACGGCTGCTGCTTTCTGCTGGATTCCTAAGGGCTCTGCTCTTTGCATGTTAGTTCAGAAGTCAGTAACAACTCGAGGGCATTGGAACTTTCCCTTCTGTAGGTTTTTATGATTCTTCCTTCTGTAATTCTCCTTTTGGGATTACTCTTCCAATTTTCCACCATTCTGCTAGCCCCAAACATTGACCTCTGACTCCCTGGGGACCTCTCCTTTCTGTTTGGGCTCCGTTCCTGTGCACCTGGGAAGTACTGTTAGTGGTGATTACAGAGCACTGTAAATGGAAAAATCTGTTAAATGTAGATATGACTAGGGTGCTTCCCTTCTTTCAAGGTTCTTATCTCCTTATCTTGCCTGCTTTTCATTGCTCTATAGTGGCTTTAGAAAGTTGTTTCATATTTTGTCCAAAACAATTATGTTTCAATAATTGCTATTGGCAGGAAGTACGTCAGACATAAGCTACATTGCTATAACCTAAAGTTAATGAAGGTTTTGGAGTAATTGAATGAGATAGATTAACAGAACATGAACAACACTAACATTGGATTATAAATATTACTGTTGTTAAAAGATCCTTGGCCATCTAGGATGGATATTTCTCATTTTTATTGGGTCTCTCCCACTTTCTCTCTGCAAATCTTCCTCTTCGTCTTCCAGTTCCAGGTACCCTAATCTCTGTCTCCCACTATTCCATGTGTAAATTAAAAATTCCCCCTACTTTACATTTAGCTATTGACTCTATAAGGCAGGACACAGAACTTGCCCCCTTTACTGATTTCCAGAGGAACTCCAGTTATGAAAAGCTTTGTGATTTTTTAGTAAACACTATTTTTTTTAAAAAGATTATTTATTTATTTATTTGACACAGAGAGAGAGAGAGCACAAGCAGGGGGAGCAGCAGAGGGAGAGGGAAAAGCAAGCTCCCTGCTGAGCAGGGAGCCTGATGTAGGGCTCCATCCCAGGACCCTGGGGTCATGACTTGAGCCGAAGGCAGATGCTTAACCGACTGAGCCACCCAGGCACCCCTGGTGAATACTCTTTATTGAAAATTTTTTGGCTTATGGAGAGTTGTCA
>NW_027819385.1:0-276 GCF_054177405.1 Leptonychotes weddellii | reverse complement strand
TGAGAGGCCCTTAATTAGGGTAACAATGGTTCTGTGACATGACCAAATTAATGGATGCATGGTTCATTAGGCTTTTTAAACACTTTAAACACTCTGTATCAGATTGGCTGTGGGATGTCTACTTTCTGCCGCTGTCACAATCCCAGATGACTGACTGAATCTCAGTGGTTTGACAACAGTATTTTTTTTGTTTTGTTTTGTTTTTTTATTCTTATGTTAATCCCCTACATTACATCATTAGTTTTAGATGTAGTGTTCCATGATTCATTGTTTGTG
>NW_027819384.1:0-276 GCF_054177405.1 Leptonychotes weddellii | reverse complement strand
TATATTATTTGAAATTTTGTAAGGAAGAATTGTCCTTTTTCCCTAAAAATGATTATTTATTCAATCATTTAATTATATTAATATGGGCTAGCCAATACGTTTATGCTTTGGTATATAATCTAGTACTATGTTATTTGTTTTGCTGCTCAAATTGTTCCAGCTTTGGCCATTGGGAGCTCTTTTAGTTTGGCTTCTGTGTCCCTTTGACACCCTTGCCTCCTCCTTCCCTTCCTCCTCCTCCTTTTCTTCTTCCTTCTTTTTGCACTTCTTTACTTT
>NW_027819383.1:0-276 GCF_054177405.1 Leptonychotes weddellii | reverse complement strand
GTGCCAGACAATGGAATAGGTACCAAGGATACAAGAGTAAGCTAATCAGTCTTTGTGCTCAAAGAACTTAGTCTTTCTTTTTTTTTTTTTAAGATTTTATTTATTTATTTGACAGAGAGAGAGATAGCGAGAGCAGGAACACAAGCAGGGGGAGTGGGAGAGGGAGAAGCAGGCTTCCCGCGGAGCAGGGAGCCCGACGTGGGGCTCGATCCCAGGACTCTGGGATCATGACCTGAGCTGAAGGCAGACACTTAACGACTGAGCCACCCAGGCGCC
>NW_027819382.1:0-276 GCF_054177405.1 Leptonychotes weddellii | reverse complement strand
TGACAATGATATCTCACAAGTGGCAAACTAATAAGACATAGAAGAATATGATTAAATTTTTTAAAATATGATTAAAAACATCAAAGAAAGATAGCTTTTAATCTATTCAAAAAGGATTCATCTTATTCTATTTCTTTTTTGTTGTTGTTATGTTAGTCACCATACATCATTAGTTTTTGATGTAGTGATCCACGATCCATTGTTTTCGTATAACACCCAGTGCTCCATGCAAAACGTGCCCTCCTTAATACCCATCACCGGGCTAACCCATCCCCC
>NW_027819381.1:0-276 GCF_054177405.1 Leptonychotes weddellii | reverse complement strand
TTATGTTTTTGATGTCACATTTTACATATTTTTATCTCGTGTATCCCTGAATGAATTATTGTAATTATAGGGTGTTTGTTATTTATTTATTTATTTATTTTTATTATTATGTTATGTTAATCACCATATATCACATCATTAGTTTTTGATGTAGTGTTCCATGGTTCATTATTTGTGTATAACACCCAGTGCTCCATGCGGAACGTGCCCTCTTTAATACCCATCACCAGGCTAACCCATCCTCCCACCCCCCTTCCCTCTAGAATCCTCAGGTTG
>NW_027819380.1:0-276 GCF_054177405.1 Leptonychotes weddellii | reverse complement strand
GTGTTTGCTTCTTGGTTCAATTTGTTCATTCATTACTGGTCTGGTCACAATTTCTATTTCTTCATGATTCAGTCTTGGTAGGTTGTATATTTCTAAGAATTTAACCTTTTCTTCTAGGTTGTCCAATTTGTTGGCATATAATTGTTCATATTAATCTTTTCCAGCCCTTTGTATTTCTGTGATGTCACTTGTAATGTCACCTCTTTCATTTATTATTTTATTTATTTGAATCCTTTTTCTTAGTCTTGCTGAAGACTTGTCAATTTTGTTTATCTT
>NW_027819379.1:0-276 GCF_054177405.1 Leptonychotes weddellii | reverse complement strand
CTGCATTTCCACACAGGAGCCTGAAGCCCCCGTGCAGTGAGGATGCGTCGGTGTGAATCAGAACGTCCTTCTGGACGTGGAAGCTGGATTCTTCCCACACCAAAGAGCAACACCTGAAACCCGGGGAATCGTGATCTCGGTGTGGCTGTCGGATGGGAAGGGACGGGTGAGGAACAGGATGTGCACGACTTCCCGCGGGCGCTGGAACAAATATGGGACAACTGCGGGACATGTGCCCCGAGCTTGCAGCCGCTGGGGGTGGGGGCTGAGCGCCCT
>NW_027819378.1:0-276 GCF_054177405.1 Leptonychotes weddellii | reverse complement strand
TATTCTTGGCTGCATATTTTTCTCATTTAGTGCTCTGAATATATCCTGCCAGTCCTTTCTGGCCTGCCAGTCATTGACTATTTTTAACCACACTAATTCATTCCTTTGCTGTGCCCTGTCCACTGACAAGTCCATCAAAATAATCATTTCTATTATAGTTTTTTTAAGATTTCTATTATTTTTTTAAATTTTTTTGGAGTTTTTAATCTCTGTGCTTAAACTTCTCACCTGGTCTTGCGTTTTATTCTTTAGAGCCCTTAATATATTAATTGCAGT
>NW_027819377.1:0-276 GCF_054177405.1 Leptonychotes weddellii | reverse complement strand
TTCCCATCCTTTGTCTCAGCAGAACTGAGCTCAGACTGAGTTCTGGCCTGTCTTCCCAGTTCCTAGAACCGTGCATGAAGTCTTCCTTGCCTGTTTAACTTAGTTCAGTGCAATTTCCGCCTTGGCAGAGGAGAACAAAGACACTGGAGCTTCCTGCAGCACTTAACTTCCATACCCCTTCCTCTATTTCTTGAACGTTTACTACCTCCTGTCAGTTGAAATATTCTAATCACCCTCAGAGATGGGTACAAATAGTAGTATCCAGCTTCTTTTACA
>NW_027819376.1:0-276 GCF_054177405.1 Leptonychotes weddellii | reverse complement strand
CGGTCTGTTGTATCTAATGCACGTGATTGCAGCACACAGGAGAAGATTCTATGCAGAGGGAAAGAACATGGGCTCCGGAGTCAGACAGCCTGGGTTCAAATCCTGCTCCAGGTTACTCCTGTGTAAAAGGTGGATAATCACACCTACCTACAAGCTATTACATAAAGTGTTTTTAACTTAGGAAATGACCAATAGAAATAACCAAAGACTTGTTTTTCTTTATGAATATTTTGAAAACTGGCCTGTTTTTGTTTTCATCCTGCTGTGCTTTGTCTG
>NW_027819375.1:0-2622 GCF_054177405.1 Leptonychotes weddellii | reverse complement strand
AATGCTGTGCATTTTACCTTCTGTGGTTCAGTATGTTGAATACTGCAATGATTAAAGTGAACATTTTGGAGCAAAATTAGCTGCTTCAAATTCCAAATTTATCACTAAATTGGGCTGTGGCATTGAGCAAATTTCATAATCCCTTAGTGCTTCAGTTTTGTAGAATGATCAGGAGTTTATTGTAATAATCCAAGAAAATTAGAGTATTTGTATCAGACTCAAGAAGGTTGACAGAAGTATCAAATGAGTTTCTACATGTAAAACAATCAGAAAATTGCCTTAGGGAATATGGGTACTTACATTGTTTTAATAATTTAAAATTTCTGTGGCGCCTGAGTAGCTCAGTCGGTTAAGTGTCTGACTCTTGATTTTGGCTCCGGTCATGATCTCAGGGTCCTGAGATTGAGCCCCACACTGAGCTCCATGCTGACTGAGGAGCCTGTTTGGGATTCTCTCTCTCCCTCTGCCCACCACCACTCACCCCGGCTCCCGCTCATGTTCTCTCTCTCAAAAATTATAATAATTTAAAATTTTAAAATTTCTTTATATAAGCCTTTGATTCATCCAGAATTATTTTATGATATGGTATGAGAGGAGTTTCATATTTTTACCCCAGAACAATTCTTCAAGACAACTTTTGAACAACTAAAACTTTTACCATTGTTTATAATATGTACTGTTGATAGATTGATTTCTCTTTACATGTTCTGGACTGTATGTTCTATCTAATCCATTGTTCAGTATTCATTCCAGTGTTTCTTGGGCAGCATTTACCCACTGACTGCAAACTTGAAAAAACCCCTCTGCACTTCTGTGGGACCACATTCTCTGGATCAATCCTACCTCAATCCAATCCTTCTTTACTTACCCTCTAAACTTTGAGTTCTATGAGTATCCCAAAATTGGTCTTGGGTCTTCCTTCAACCATATCTCTCTTCCTATTTGATATTGTTTATTCACATGGCATTATACATCATGTTGATGCTGACAATCCTAAAATTACTTCTATGGCCCAGACTGGTCCTGTGCATTGCAATGTGCTGTATATGACTGTCTAATTGACAGCAATGTCTCATAGGCATCTCAAAGTTACCTGGTCCAAAGCAGACACTTTGTCCCTTTCTATATTACCAACTTGTTCCTTGCCTTGTCTTCCCATCTCTGTGGCATGCTGAGCATACCACAACATGACTATTTTTCCAGTTCTGAAATCTGGGAGTCAGTCATCATTTTTCTTTTTTTCCTGTCCACGCATGTATACAATTAGTTCATTCTAAATCAAAAGCAGTGTGATTACAGTGGGAAGCAAATACTTTGAGTCAAACAAAACTGATACAATTTCTGGCTCTTATGTTTACCAACTATATCATACACAGTAAATTACTTAATCTTTCTCTTTTTATCTGTAAATATAATGCTTAACTTCTGATTCGATCGCAGGATTTCATTGAAACTGCCATTGTCATGTTTATAGCTCTCTTCCCTCATTATTATTATACCTATTAAGTACCTAAGCAGTTGGTTTTCTCTTGCTATTGCTAATAATACTTTAGCTAAAGTGTTAAAAGAATGATTGAGATAATACATGGTATAACTACAGAGAGATGTATGTCTTTGAGGTAAAAAATAGAGTTTGTCTCTTAAAGAAGTTGTTACATTTTTAAATTTTTTTATTTTTATTTTTTAAGATTTTTTATTTATTTATTTGAAAGAGAGAGAGCATGAGAGGGGGGAAGGTCAGAAGGAGAGAGCAGACTCCCTGCTCAGCAGGGAACCCAATGCGGGACTAGATCCTTGGACTCCAGGATCATGACCTGAGCCCAAGGCCGTCGCTTAACCAACTGAGCAACCCAGGAGCCCAAGAAATTGTTACATTTTATTAAGATATCCAACTAAAGGTAATACATGTGTTGCTTTATTTAATATGCTGATAAAAATACTAAAATTGCATTTTTAAACAAAAAACAAATGTTTCATATTATCTTCTATTTAATCCTTTTAACATAAAATTTATAATGATCATTGTTAATTGTTGCTGTTTTAAAATATGATCTATAATAAATATTTTTTATTTTGAAAAAAAATGATGACTTATTTATACTTCTGTCTTGTCACCTTAAATATTCTTGATGCTGCTTTTCCTAAGATTAGGCTCCAAGTTCAGAATATTAACACTGATAACATGTCTTCTATGCATAAAATATCTGAATTTCCTGGAAAGAACACCAGGTAATAAAAAGCTTTGCTCCTTCATCCTATAAAAGAAGGGTAATATAAATAATTCTGAATTTCTTAGTGGTAATTAACTCAAATCTGTTGTGAGGGATCTTTTATTTACTGAACTTATGAATCAAAAAAAAGCTCATTTTTCATGTTTAATTATGTGTAAGAAAGATACTTTAATATAAAGACTTTTCAGTCAGTGTGTAATTTCCACTTCAAAGAACGATGCTTATGTTCAAGAACAAAGACAGGTACAATAACGATCTACAGTGCTCCCCCCAACCCCTCAGGCTTTAAGTCCTCACCTAGCAGAGCCAATCAAAGTACTTGGCATCAATAGACACAGACTTTGTCAGTATCCTTCCTGCTCTTAGTATGTTCTTACTCTCAGGGACATTA
>NW_027819374.1:0-276 GCF_054177405.1 Leptonychotes weddellii | reverse complement strand
TTGTAAGTGCAAATCTTTGAGTTTAGGGGTCAGTGCTAAATTTACATGGTTACATTCAAATTTATATACTAACCCCGTTTACTACCACCTTCACACCAAAAACACAATTCCTTCTAGGATTGCATTGTCTGATAAAAGTGATCTGGACCCACTTTTGAGCATTGGGAATATAGTTGATGCTGTGAGGGACTGAATTTTTATTTTTATTTAATAAAAATATTTAAATTTAAAAGCTAGTACTCTGTTCAGTTATAGCAAAGTTTGGGGTATGTTTGA
>NW_027819373.1:0-276 GCF_054177405.1 Leptonychotes weddellii | reverse complement strand
GCTTCTGTTCCATTACCCTCAAGTAGCCACAGTACCTACTTCAGAGTAGTAGGGTTTTTTTTTATTATATTAGTCACCATACAGTACATCATTAGTTTTTGATGTAGTGTTCCCTAATTCAATATTTGCATATAACACCCAGTGTTCATCCCAACACATGCCCTCCTTAATACCCATCACTGGGCTACCCCATTCCCCACCCCCCCTCCCCTCAGAAACCCTCAGATTGTTCCCAGAGTCCATAGTCTCTCATGGTTCCTCTCCCCCTCTGATTTT
>NW_027819372.1:0-276 GCF_054177405.1 Leptonychotes weddellii | reverse complement strand
CCTGCTCGGCGGGGAGTCTGCTTCTCCCTCTGACCCTCCTCCCTCTCATGCTCTCTGTCTCTCATTGTCTCTCTCTCAAATAAATAAAATCTTTAAAAAAAAAAAAGATTCAATGAGGAGGGGGCACCTAGGTGGCTCAGTCGGTTAAGCGTCTGCCTTCAGCTCAGGTCACGATCCCAGGGTCCTGGGATGGAGCCCCACATCGGGCTCCCTGCTCCACGGGAAGCCTGCTTCTCCCTCTCCCTCTGCCCCTCCCCCAGCTCGTGCTTGCGCTCT
>NW_027819371.1:0-276 GCF_054177405.1 Leptonychotes weddellii | reverse complement strand
GTACTCTGTAAGAAGGAATCGTATACGTAGAGGAAAGCTTAAGTCCATAGGCATTCGACTTAGACCAGTGGCGGCTCACTATTCTAGACATGAATATGTTTAACTCTTTATTACACTGGGCTTTGTATTGTTTGGAACCATCAGTATATTTTTGGCTTTACCTTTTTTTTTCTTAATTTTTTATTGTTATGTTAATCACTATACATTACATCATTAGTTTTTGATGTAGTGTTCCATGATTCATTGTTTGTGCATAACACCCAGTGCTCCATGCAG
>NW_027819370.1:0-276 GCF_054177405.1 Leptonychotes weddellii | reverse complement strand
TTTTAATTAAATAAAATAAGAAATGTACCTTCAGGTACAGAAACTGCAAGGTCACAGGGAGCCTGAACCACAGGGCGACTGCTGACCTCACCCTGGCCTGGCCTTCCAGGGCTATTCATTTCTATGGCTGAATTTTTGTTTTGTTTGTTTTCTAACAGAAAAAACACAAGCTGAATGGATGGACTTTTTTTTTTTTTTTAAGATTTTATTTATTTTTTAGAGAGCGAGCGAGAGAGAAACAGCATGAGAGGGGAGAGGGTCAGAGGGAGAAGCAGG
>NW_027819369.1:0-276 GCF_054177405.1 Leptonychotes weddellii | reverse complement strand
GGGTATTAAGGAGGGCACGTACTGCATGGAGCACTGGGTGTTATACGCAAACAGTGGATCGTGGATCACCACATCAAAAACTAATGATGTATTGTATGGTGACTAACATAACATAATAAAATTTAAAAAAATAAAATAAAAGACCTGCTTTAAACCGTGATCACCACGTACTGTGGGACTCCTAACATGTGTGAAAGTAGAATGTGTGAAAACAATATGACAAAGGAAGGGTGGGGAAAACAAAAGTACACAGTTTTGGTTGCAAGGTCTCATCTC
>NW_027819368.1:0-276 GCF_054177405.1 Leptonychotes weddellii | reverse complement strand
GTGCAGCCATGCTCGGGGCTGCAAGGGCACAGCCCAACAGCGGGGGCCTCACTCCAGATAAAAGTCTCCATGAGACAACCCAGTTCTCCAGTAGCTGGTGAAGCACGTCCCCCACAGATGGAACCCTTGGAGCATGAGGTCTGTGTGCTGAGTGTGAGGAAATCAAGGGCAAGCATTTCTCCTCCAGCAAAGGTGGTTGTTCCGGTCCTGCCCAGCAGCCACGGGTGGATGCCTCGCCAATCTCAGATGTTGCCTGGAGGGGGGACCCTAGAAGGG
>NW_027819367.1:0-276 GCF_054177405.1 Leptonychotes weddellii | reverse complement strand
ATGAAACATCTGTTAGAAATGCAAGGAGAAATAGACAAAACCACTATGGAACCATTAGAATGGCTAAAATTACCAAAAAAAAAAAAAAAAGGGAGGCATTATCATTTGAAGATGCACAGCAGCGGGAACTCTCAACATTTGCTGATGTGAAGGCAAAACAGTAATGCCATTTTAGTGGAGTTTGGTAGTATCCTGTAATATTTAACATACAGTTGTTTTATCACCCAGACATCCCATTTTTAGCTACCTATCCAAGACCTAAAACTTGTGTTCTAT
>NW_027819366.1:0-276 GCF_054177405.1 Leptonychotes weddellii | reverse complement strand
TTTCTGTTCATATTCTGTGTTCATTTTTAAAGTGGGTTACTTTTTTTTTTTATATTAAAAGTCAGTATTCTTTTGGGTGCCTGGGTGGCTCAGTTGTTAAGCGTCTGCCTTCGGCTCAGGTCATGATCCCAGGGTCCTGGGATCGAGTCCCATATCGGGCTCCTTGCTCCGCGGGAAGCCTGCTTCTCCCTCTCCCACTCCCCCTGCTTATGTTCCCTCTCAGGCTGTGTCTCTCTCTGTCAAATAAATAAATAAATTCTTAAAAATAAATAAATA
>NW_027819365.1:0-276 GCF_054177405.1 Leptonychotes weddellii | reverse complement strand
GTGAGGATTAAGTGAGTGAAAATGTGTTTAAGTGCCATACTTACTATCTCAATAAATGTTAGATCCCCTTCTACTCTTTTTTTTTTTAAATTTTTTATTTATTTGAGAGAGAGAATGAGAGAGAGAGAGAGAGCATGAGAGGGGGAGGGTCAGAGGGAGAAGCAGACTCCTCGCTGAGCAAGGAGCCCGATGCGGGACTCGATCCTGGGACTCCAGGATCATGACCTGAGCCGAAGGCAGTCGCTTAACCAACTGAGCCACCCAGGCGCCCCTGAT
>NW_027819364.1:0-2622 GCF_054177405.1 Leptonychotes weddellii | reverse complement strand
TAATGTCCCTGAGAGTAAGAACATACTAAGAGCAGGAAGGATACTGACAAAGTCTGTGTCTATTGATGCCAAGTACTTTGATTGGCTCTGCTAGGTGAGGACTTAAAGCCTGAGGGGTTGGGGGGAGCACTGTAGATCGTTATTGTACCTGTCTTTGTTCTTGAACATAAGCATCGTTCTTTGAAGTGGAAATTACACATTGACTGAAAAGTCTTTATATTAAAGTATCTTTCTTACACATAATTAAACATGAAAAATGAGCTTTTTTTTGATTCATAAGTTCAGTAAATAAAAGATCCCTCACAACAGATTTGAGTTAATTACCACTAAGAAATTCAGAATTATTTATATTACCCTTCTTTTATAGGATGAAGGAGCAAAGCTTTTTATTACCTGGTGTTCTTTCCAGGAAATTCAGCTATTTTATGCATAGAAGACATGTTATCAGTGTTAATATTCTGAACTTGGAGCCTAATCTTAGGAAAAGCAGCATCAAGAATATTTAAGGTGACAAGACAGAAGTATAAATAAGTCATCATTTTTTTTCAAAATAAAAAATATTTATTATAGATCATATTTTAAAACAGCAACAATTAACAATGATCATTATAAATTTTATGTTAAAAGGATTAAATAGAAGATAATATGAAACATTTGTTTTTTGTTTAAAAATGCAATTTTAGTATTTTTATCAGCATATTAAATAAAGCAACACATGTATTACCTTTAGTTGGATATCTTAATAAAATGTAACAATTTCTTGGGCTCCTGGGTTGCTCAGTTGGTTAAGCGATGGCCTTGGGCTCAGGTCATGATCCTGGAGTCCAAGGATCTAGTCCCGCATTGGGTTCCCTGCTGAGCAGGGAGTCTGCTCTCTCCTGCTGACCTTCCCCCCTCTCATGCTCTCTCTCTTTCAAATAAATAAATAAAAAATCTTAAAAAATAAAAATAAAAAAATTTTAAAATGTAACAACTTCTTTAAGACACAAACTCTATTTTTTACCTCAAAGACATACATCTCTCTGTAGTTATACTATGTATTATCTCAATCATTCTTTTAACACTTTAGCTAAAGTATTATTAGCAATAGCAAGAGAAAATCAACTGCTTAGGTACTTAATAGGTATAATAATAATGAGGGAAGAGAGCTATAAACATGACAATGGCAGTTTCAATGAAATCCTGCGATCGAATCAGAAGTTAAGCATTATATTTACAGATAAAAAGAGAAAGATTAAGTAATTTACTGTGTATGATATAGTTGGTAAACATAAGAGCCAGAAATTGTATCAGTTTTGTTTGACTCAAAGTATTTGCTTCCCACTGTAATCACACTGCTTTTGATTTAGAATGAACTAATTGTATACATGCGTGGACAGGAAAAAAAGAAAAATGATGACTGACTCCCAGATCTCAGAACTGGAAAAATAGTCATGTTGTGGTATGCTCAGCATGACACAGAGATGGGAAGACAAGGCAAGGAACAAGTTGGTAATATAGAAAGGGACAAAGTGTCTGCTTTGGACCAGGTAACTTTGAGATGCCTATGAGACATTGCTGTCAATTAGACAGTCATATACAGCACATTGCAATGCACAGGACCAGTCTGGGCCATAGAAGTAATTTTAGGATTGTCAGCATCAACATGATGTATAATGCCATGTGAATAAACAATATCAAATAGGAAGAGAGATATGGTTGAAGGAAGACCCAAGACCAATTTTGGGATACTCATAGAACTCAAAGTTTAGAGGGTAAGTAAAGAAGGATTGGATTGAGGTAGGATTGATCCAGAGAATGTGGTCCCACAGAAGTGCAGAGGGGTTATTTCAAGTTTGCAGTCAGTGGGTAAATGCTGCCCAAGAAACACTGGAATGAATACTGAACAATGGATTAGATAGAACATACAGTCCAGAACATGTAAAGAGAAATCAATCTATCAACAGTACATATTATAAACAATGGTAAAAGTTTTAGTTGTTCAAAAGTTGTCTTGAAGAATTGTTCTGGGGTAAAAATATGAAACTCCTCTCATACCATATCATAAAATAATTCTGGATGAATCAAAAGCTTATATAAAGAAATTTTAAAATTTTAAATTATTATAATTTTTGAGAGAGAGAACATGAGCGGGAGCCGGGGTGAGTGGTGGTGGGCAGAGGGAGAGAGAGAATCCCAAACAGGCTCCTCAGTCAGCATGGAGCTCAGTGTGGGGCTCAATCTCAGGACCCTGAGATCATGACCGGAGCCAAAATCAAGAGTCAGACACTTAACCGACTGAACCACTCAGGCGCCACAGAAATTTTAAATTATTAAAACAATGTAAGTACCCATATTCCCTAAGGCAATTTTCTGATTGTTTTACATGTAGAAACTCATTTGATACTTCTGTCAACCTTCTTGAGTCTGATACAAATACTCTAATTTTCTTGGATTATTACAATAAACTCCTGATCATTCTACAAAACTGAAGCACTAAGGGATTATGAAATTTGCTCAATGCCACAGCACAATTTAGTGATAAATTTGGAATTTGAAGCAGCTAATTTTGCTCCAAAATGTTCACTTTAATCATTGCAGTATTCAACATACTGAACCACAGAAGGTAAAATGCACAGCATT
>NW_027819363.1:0-276 GCF_054177405.1 Leptonychotes weddellii | reverse complement strand
CGCTGTGGAAATGCAGGGGATGAGCCAGATTTCCCGCCTTTAGCCCAAGGTCGCCGAAGGCCGTCGCGGGCAGGCCATTGGCAGGACTCTGTTGAGTGCCCGGCGGAGGGGGCAGGGGAGGGCGGCACAGTGACCCGGGCAGACTCTCGCATCGCCACCCATCGGGGGCTGGGCGCGCTGGGGGCTCCTCTCTCGGGATTCTCGTCCCCTCGCCTCCATCCGCGGGCAGGGACAGTGGCCGGCACTGGACACAGGCTTGTGGGCGGACAGTGAGAT
>NW_027819362.1:0-276 GCF_054177405.1 Leptonychotes weddellii | reverse complement strand
TCATTGTGGTTTTGATTTGCATTTTCCTAATAATTAGTGATGTTAAGAATCTTCATTCAACGTTGAAGTCATTGCATATTTGAGTGACTGAGCTTTGAATAATTTTGTTGAAGTATCACACGGTCTCAAAGACCAGCCAACATTAGCTAGCTAATTGGGAATTCTCTGGTTTTTGAAGTGAATGCCAACATAGGATATAGTATGCTTCTGCTTCAGAAACCCTGTTTAGGGTAATCCTACTTTGGAAATACTCACAAACTATTTTCCAAGTTTGCT
>NW_027819361.1:0-276 GCF_054177405.1 Leptonychotes weddellii | reverse complement strand
TGCATGGAGCACTGGGTGTTATGCACAAACAATGAATCATGGAACACTACATCTAAAACTAATGATGTAATGTATGAGGATTAACTTAAGAATTAAAAAAAAATCTAATCTGTCATTTAACTCACCCACGGAGTTTTTAATTTCAAATAGGATTTTTTTGTTTCTACAATTTCTATTTAGCTCCTTTCAAAACTGTTTTTTGCCTACCCATTTACTGTATACTCTGTTATTTTGCACTCATTTTTATTATAGTTTCTAGTTTTTCTTTTGTTTCTT
>NW_027819360.1:0-276 GCF_054177405.1 Leptonychotes weddellii | reverse complement strand
CGTTTGTATCTTTGGGGTAAATACCCAGTAGTGCAATTGCTGGGTTGTAGGGTAGCTCTATTTTCAACTTTTTGAGTAATAAACCTCACACAAATCTTCTAAGGTAAGTCCTACCTTCATTTAATAGACAAGGAAACTGAAGTACAGAAAAACTAACTTACCCTTGGACACACAGCCTGAGATAGAGGAGCTAGAAAGTCTGTCTCTGGGGCATGTATTCATAACCAATAAGCTATAGAGTTAAGTATGACAGCTTTAAAGTGTATCAGCTTGGCT
>NW_027819359.1:0-276 GCF_054177405.1 Leptonychotes weddellii | reverse complement strand
TGAAATGTATGTGTTGAAACGGAAAGGCAATATACATAGCTCTGAGTCAAAAGTGTGTGCTCCATGCGTCTTTCAACTAAGATCTTGTTTCATGAAGATAGAAGCCTTTGCCCATGTATGTGTGGAAGCACCCGAAAGTGCCATACACTTAATCCTGAGAATCCAGATGGTGTCGAATGCATCTTTCTTTTTTTTTTTTTATTCTTATGTTAATCCCCATACATTACATCATTAGTTTTAGAGGAAGTGTTCCATGATTCATTGTTTGTGCATAAC
>NW_027819358.1:0-276 GCF_054177405.1 Leptonychotes weddellii | reverse complement strand
TCTCCCTCTCCCTCTGCCTGCCACTCTGCCTACTTGTGCTCTCTCTCTCTGTCAAATAAATAAAATCTTAAAAAAACCACAACAACTTTTGCCTAAGTATTGTTATATATTTGCTGTTGTCTTAACTGCTGACAAAGAGAGTAAATTGCAAAAAAAAAAAAAAAAAAAAAGAGGGGGCAACAAATTTCTTCCCAAACTGGTATACATGCAATTTGCAATGTATCTTTGAAGTGTCTCCCGTCAGGAGATGGAGTACCCCTTACACTGGAATGGCCT
>NW_027819357.1:0-276 GCF_054177405.1 Leptonychotes weddellii | reverse complement strand
ACAGTTCTCTCATGGGTAGGGTGGAGAGAGATGGATCAAATCTTGACCTCTTGATCACATCTGAAATTGTTCCTTCTTCTACCTTACATCCTGTTTTCCTTAGCCTCCAAGTAGGCCCTCTTCTGGTTCTGCTCCTTTCTTCTCCTTCATTCCTCGCCATTTTCTTCTGGATCATTTTCTTTCTTTCTTTTTTTTTTTTAATTTTTTATTGTTATGTTAATCCCCATACATTACATCATTAGTTTTAGATGTAGTGTTCCATGATTCATTGTTTGT
>NW_027819356.1:0-276 GCF_054177405.1 Leptonychotes weddellii | reverse complement strand
TATGCAGTAAAAGGTAGCTTTTATTTTACCCAGTTCTCTGTGAAAGGCTTCCAGAGTTTTTCTCAAGCCTGTGAACCTAGAATATAAGTCCATGAGTATTTAGTGAGTGGGTGGAAATTTTGTTAAGAAAACACGGCCTAACATGACACACCCATATGGTAGCCTAGACTCTCCTGGGGGTTGATCTTTTTTTTTTTTTGATTTTATTTTATTATGTTATGTTAATCACCATACATTAGATCATTAGTTTTTGATGTAGTGTTCCATGATTCATTG
>NW_027819355.1:0-276 GCF_054177405.1 Leptonychotes weddellii | reverse complement strand
GTGGTTCCCCGCGGGCTCGTGGCGGCGTCACGCCGTGGTTCCCCGCGGGCTCGTGGCAGAGTCACACAGTGGTTCCCCGCAGGCTCGTGGCGGTGTCACGCCGTGGTTCCCCGCGGGCTCGTGGCGGCGTCACGCCGTGGTTCCCCGTGGGCTCGTGGCGCCTTCACATTGTGGTCTCAGCTGGCGTTTCCCCGACAACGGATGAGGCTGAGCATGTTTTCAGTCTCTGGTGAGGTGTCTCTTCCCTTATTTCATTTTCGGCGACTGTCAGTGTGG
>NW_027819354.1:0-276 GCF_054177405.1 Leptonychotes weddellii | reverse complement strand
TTCACCAGAGGATCCTCCAGTCTTCCCTTTGTAACCTTCTCCCTCCTGTTTGCCTTTGCCTTTGCCTTTTACAGTGCTTCTTATATTCTGCCTTGTTAAAATTCTTGGTGTTTCCCGCCGCCCCCCCAACCCCTGGTAGAGTGGGAGCCTAGGGATGCCAAGGCCTTATGTTACTCACGTTTGCTTTTGCATCCATCGCTGTGCACAGGTGGTGCCTTCTACCTGGGCGATGCCCAATAAATATTTATTGAGTTGAAATAACTCAAATCCGGATAT
>NW_027819353.1:0-2622 GCF_054177405.1 Leptonychotes weddellii | reverse complement strand
AAAAAAAAAAAAAATCTGCTCTGTGAAAGACAAAGTCAAGAGAATGAGAAGATAAGCCCCAGACTTAGAGAAGTATTTGCAAAAGACATCTGACAAAGGACTATTATCCAAAATATATACAAAATTCATAAAACTCAACAATACGAAAATGAACAATCCAATTTTAAAAAGAAGGCAAAGATCTGCACAGAAAGCTCACCAAAGAAGATATGCAACCCATTTCCTTACTTCGTTGCACCTATCAAAATTATGTATATATTTGTTAGGAACTGGATTTTGCATATCACTAAATTCCCAGTACCTGGTCCAGTCCAACAGTATATCCAATAAATATCTATTGAACAAATAAATAATTGAATGAATGGATGAACATAACAGAAATAAAAATGGATAGCTTCACTTGTAAACAGAGGAAAAGTTGAAGATAGCAAAGGAGATTAATGCCTCAGCACTCATGAAAAACAAGATTAGACCAATATACTTCAACTCAATAGTGGGAACTATCCTTCCCGAGGGCAGAGCCAAGTCCTGTTAATAAGAAAAATATTCTTTCCTTTTCTTTTCTTTTCTTTCTTTCTTTTTATTTTTTTCTTTCTTCTTCTTCTCCTTCTCCTTCTTCTTCTTCTTGTCTTGTCCTCATGCTGTATGTTACATCATTACATCCCCAGGACTTATTTATTCTATAATTGGAAGTTTGTGCCTTTTGACCACATTTACCCATTTCACCCATATTCTTTTATTTATATAGGATTAGACTGTGTTGTGTATTTAAAAAATTGCCTTCTAGACAGTTGATTAGTTGATTGTCTAGCAGTTCCACTGATAGGAAAATTATACTAGAATTGAACCACTGTTCACCTTCCCACCTTCCCTGGACTCCAGCCCATTCTCCTGCCTGAAAACGTGTGCAGAGGCAAACAGCAACGTCTTTTCTCATAAACTCATGGAGAAGCACAATGGACCCAGATAGGGACCAAGAATGAAGATCTCCTCCTGCAGAATGGGTGTAGTTTTCTTGAGGGAGGACAGAAGATCACCTAAGTAAGATTCTTAGAAAAGGGGGTATAAAAGATCCAAGGCACAAGGCTGAGGGCAGAAGAATCAGAGACACAATGACCTAATAATTTTTGTATTGCTCTGGAGAACAGCAAAGGCCAGCCCTTGAGAGGTGAAAAGGAAGAGAGTCAGCAACTTCTGGAAAATATTACATACAACATCTAAGTTCCCTATCTGATGTCTGAGTTTGGCTCTAGCTTCTACTCTACTTTCAACAGGCTCTAATTAAGTGCATACAACATCTCCGAGTCAGAGAGCTGATGGTGACAAGGACACAAAGCTTGATCCCATAAGCAACTTCAGATAATGCAATGTGGATCAACGCACAGAGGAGAGAGTCTTGGTGGCTGTCTCACTTATGTGCCAAGTTGGGTCATTGCCATGGTAGGCTCCTAATGAGGGTGGCCAGGCAAATTAGTACAAGAGGCATGGCCTCTGCTGACTTTTGCTGCCACAATAAACATGGAAAAGAAATAGCTTGTCTCTGCTATGAAGTTCTGGGCCATTCAACTGCCTTGGGCTATGGCTATCTTGGTGCTTTTTAATTAATTAGAAATTAAATTGGCAATATCAAACCATAGAAAACATAGGTAGCCTCTTTCCCTTTTTCCTGGGACTGAAAGATTAAAACAAAGACTAACATCATCTCTGGACCTCCAATTCTAACACTGGAAATTACAGGCAAATTTACCTGTGAGATTAAGCTAAAAAGGGAAATCACCAGACTCATTGTTTAAAAGAAGTAGACATGGGCCACCTGGGTGGCTCAGTCATTGAGCTTCTGACTCTTGGTTTCGGCTCAGGTCATAATCCCCGGGTCATGGGATCAAGTCCAGGGAATCTGCTTGGGGGTTCTGTCCTTCTGCCTCTCCCCCCACTCACAGACACACACTCTCTCTCTTTAAGATAAATAAATAAAGCTTTAAAATAATAAAAATAAAAATAAAGAAGTGGACTAGCATGGGGAATGGGAAGTATATATCCCTTTATGAAATGATTTTCCTGCAAGAAACATATAGTAACTTTGAAATACCATTGTATTATCTCTATAATTCAGAAGGACGTTGTAGCTAAGAAATGGGAGAAATCCAAGATCAGGAAAGAATGGAGACAAGTGGAAGTCTAGCTTGATAAACTCAGAGGAATGTGGAAATGAAAGAAAGAAAAGAATGTGGGGGCACTGTATCATAATGATTTAGCCTGGTCTGTGGGGGGCTGTATCGTAGTGGGTTAGCCTGGCCTAAAAGTCACTTAAGCCTAGATCCAAACCCTGGCTCTGCTTAAACTGGCAACCTATGGAATTATGTAGCCTTTCTAAGACTTATTTTTCTCATCTATAAAGTAGAATCAATAATAATAGTATCTAGGTCATAGGGTTGTTGTATGATTTAAATGAGAAAATGTATGTAATGGGGGCACCTGGGTGGCTCAGTTGGTTAAGTGTCCAACTCTTGATCTCAGCTTAGGGCTTGATCCTAGAGTCATGAGTTCAAGCCCCACAGCTAATCCCCTCAAGTCAACCAGATGGCTTCAACAGCTCTAGGCCTCACATCCCCACACACCAAC
>NW_027819352.1:0-276 GCF_054177405.1 Leptonychotes weddellii | reverse complement strand
GGTAAGCAAACACATCACTCAGACCGCTGTCCCAGCAGTGGGCTGGGGGTAGACAGCTAGTCTGATTGCAGGTCCCCCATGTCAATGAAAGTGTCTTGGGGAACAACATAAGAAAATACCATGCAGGTTGGTGCTACTAAATCTGAAAAAGGCTGTCTGACTCAACTCCACCCTAAGGCAGACACAGACTTGTTCACTACCACCACAGGACCGAACACTGCCAACAACAGGCAAAGAGAGTCACTGCAGATGACTGGACAAAAAAACAGAGTGACT
>NW_027819351.1:0-276 GCF_054177405.1 Leptonychotes weddellii | reverse complement strand
GGGAGGGCATTATGCTAAGTGAAATAAGCCAGACACAGAAAGACAAACACTCTATAATCTCACTTACCTGAGGAATCTGAAATAGGTTCTTGGAAGCAGAGGGCAGAATGTTTGTTAACAGGGGCTGGCGGTGGAGGAGATGGAAATGGGGAAGTGGTGTTCAAAGGGCACCAGGTTTTGGTTATGCAAGATGAAAAAGTCCTTGACATCTACGGTACAGCACAGTGTCTGTAGTTACAGCGTACATCAAAGTTCACTAAGAGGATAGGCCTTATG
>NW_027819350.1:0-276 GCF_054177405.1 Leptonychotes weddellii | reverse complement strand
GTCGGAGAACGTCTCTGCCCTTTGTGCTTCTAAAACCGCCAGCCACTCCCCATTTGCGCGCGCGACTCCGCCGCTTGGGGTTTCCACCCCGGGGGTTGCAGTTCATCGGCACGACCCCGGGGCACCGGTTTCCGTCTCGGAGGCTGCAGTTCGCATGCGTGCGACCGTCATGCCGGTTTCTGTCCGGAGTGGGCGGGGGCGGGGGGGTTGCAGTTCGCGTGCGTGCGACCCCGCCGGTCTGGTTTTCCACCCCAGAGGCTGCCCTAAAGTTCTTTC
>NW_027819349.1:0-276 GCF_054177405.1 Leptonychotes weddellii | reverse complement strand
TGGGTCCCCAACACTGTGATGGTGCCCACCCGGGTCCAGCTCCCAGCTCCCAGCCCTCAACACCAACCAACCATGAAGCTGGCTCTGACCTTGACCGTGTTCTCCACCGACCACGCGCGCCCCTGAGCGCGGCACCAGAGCCCCTCCATCCCGTCCCACTGGAGCCTGCGTCTCGGAGCACCTCTCCCATCCTGGAAGCTGTCAGTCCTCTGCTTGGGCGCCGCCGAGGGCCGCCTGCAGGCATGGGGAGGCGGCAGGGGGGCCAACAGGGCCGCC
>NW_027819348.1:0-276 GCF_054177405.1 Leptonychotes weddellii | reverse complement strand
CATAGACCTTACTCATGTCTGCGTGTTTTACAAGTAAGGTACCAGCTGACTTCTGTTCTGCAAAACCTATTCAAGAGCATTCACTGAACTGTCTTGGAAGATAGCATCTCCCTCAGTAACCAGGGAGACATTTGCTTATAGCCTTGGAGATGGGGATAATGTAACCCTTTGGAGCAAAGGTTATGGATAATTACATTCACAAGAAAATATTGCGAATTCCTCTTCTCTACAACAAACCCCTCTACAAGGATATGTGTCATCTGGCTGTCTTTCCAT
>NW_027819347.1:0-276 GCF_054177405.1 Leptonychotes weddellii | reverse complement strand
CTTGGTTGTAACTCTGTGGAATATTTACTTACCTGCCTTCCCCTCCCCGACATTTGTGTGCCTTTCGGATCAGTTCCTCTTTATTAGGTTTTAGTTTTTGTTTTGTTTTGTTTTCCCAGCAAGTCAATTGTTCTTAAACTTTGGTGTGTATCAAAGTCACCTTGAAGTTATTATGAAAAATTCACATTCTCTCCAAACATTTGAATTCACAATCTTCAGAGGAGTGGTACATGAAATGGGAAATCTTGCCCTCGTTATTAACTGATCTGCAGGGTT
>NW_027819346.1:0-276 GCF_054177405.1 Leptonychotes weddellii | reverse complement strand
TCTCAAATAAATAAATAAAATCTTTAAAAAAAAAAGAAAAGAAAAAGGAGAAAATCCACTAAATAAAACTGAAAATTTTTTGTTTGTTACAGCTACTGATCCCGGTGCTCAGTGCTTTACAAATCCTGGCTCATTTACTCACACCACGACCCTGAGACGTGGGCACCACGGACTCCTGACCAAGGAGAAAACAAGGCTCAGACACCAGTTAATGCAGTTACAGCCCAGGCAGGCCAGGTCACCGCAAGGCCCGGTCTGAGCCTCCACACTCTCGGG
>NW_027819345.1:0-276 GCF_054177405.1 Leptonychotes weddellii | reverse complement strand
GGCTCCTATGGTCCCGGCCATATGGCCACACTGACAAAGATGATAAGTGACCTCACAGTTCAAGTGTGACCTTGTTCCTTCCTGAGGAGGGGTGGGGAACCTTGTATTTCACCAGCCCTGAACCTAAATTAACCATACAGCCTCACGCTGGGATTTACACACATTTCTGGTTCCAAAAGGTCATTTGGTCCCACAGGTCTCCTTCCAGAAAAAGACTTGAGGCAGCTTATGATTTTGAAACAGGGCAACTTCTTACATTTTTAACACTAGTTCTTT
>NW_027819344.1:0-276 GCF_054177405.1 Leptonychotes weddellii | reverse complement strand
ATCATTGATTAGCTGTGTGCCCTTGAGCATGTTAACACACTTCTCTGAGACCCAGTTTCCTTACTGGACGAGAGGAAGGCCATAGGACCCACAGGGTCACAGTACCGAGGGATGCGGGGACCCATGCAGATGGTGTACATGGCACGGTGGATGGTGCAGAGCATAGATTCACTGAACAGCAAGTGTTTTGTTTTTTTTTAAATTTTTTTATTCTTACGTTAATCCCCATACATTACATCATTAGTTTTAGATGTAGTGTTCCATGATTCATTGTTT
>NW_027819343.1:0-2622 GCF_054177405.1 Leptonychotes weddellii | reverse complement strand
CAGCAGGGGTCACGGCAGCAGCAGGGCTGGCAGTAGCCTCCCCCACAGCCCGGGGAGGAGCAGGTGGAGCCGCAGCAGGAGTCGGACATGGTGATGTCTGGGGTTGGTTTGGGTTGGACTGGTGAGATGATTTGGGTGTTGTCAGGTGTGAATGTCTTTGTCGGGCTCTGGGGCCTTTATATACCCTGGCCAGCTGCTGATGACCACCAGGACACATGATTATTTCTTAATCTTCTGGCCAATTAGTGAGGATTTAGCATTGAGTAAATGATGTTTTTTGAATCTTCACCTTATACACATCCATGCACCCAACCACAAACATTCCTTTGTTTTCCATATTGTTTATTCTTACCAAATGTAGACATTAGATTCAATTCTGATGAATTTTCCTTTGAAATACTCCTAACTCATACAAGAGAAAAGAGTATGTTTTCTAAACTAGAATAGCATCTAATCATTCTGCCCTTTAGCCTTGAAGTCAGCATTTTATTGCTGGACTTCAAAGACTCACATAATTACCACCCAAACAGTGACTTCCCTTATTTACACCCGTGCCTCTAACAGTAACAGGTTAATAGCAACACTCTTGTGCCAGCCAGTAGACATCTATCTGCTTCCTAGATGTCTCCTTCCATAACTCACCGAGAGGCAGGTTTGTGGTTTTCAGATGAGGAGGGACTACATGGTATCCTGGACCCTGCCATCCTGGTTTAGTCACTCTTCCCCAGTAGGTCCTGGGCTGTTCTGCCCCATTTACCTGGAATGCCCTCCTCTTCCTGACCAAACTCAACTTCTACCTTTACTGTAAAATTTTCATCAAGGATCTGTTGCAGTTTTTATCTTTGTAATTTATTCAGGATTAATCATTGCATGTGTAGATTCTGGGAAGGGGCTGTAGAGAACATATAGGCCTATCCCCTCATCTTACAAGAGAGGTCATGTGGGTTCACCACAGTCACACGATGGGGTCTAGGTCTCCTCAGTCCTCAGTAAGCAGCCTCTACTATGAGGTTTATGTTTATTCGGTAGACCATAGTCTTCAGACAGAGAGAACATTGCAAGTATTCCCCCCATTTTTATATTAGGTCTTAAAGTAAGTAAGCATCATTAAAAGTGATAATGGAAAAGAGTTAGGGAAGTGTCTTGTCCCAGTGAGAGATAATCTGAAAGGGCCCCAGGACTTGTTTGCTGGGTCAGATCTCTGCACCAGTGCAGAGGCTTCTCTCTGAGAAGCAATCAACAGATCTTGGCTTATTGGTGGGTGGGTGTGTGGGGTTTGCTTGTTCCGGGATGTTCAAAGTGTAGTCTGATCCCCTCTGGTAACACATTGTGGCACTATGAGATAATGCGCTTATCTAATTCCTTTTACTGTTTTTTAATTATACTTCACCTCATACCTTCCCCTTTGTGATGAGTTCCATAAATTTACTTCTTATTTATGAAGTAGTGATGTACTTTTCCTTTGGATTTGAGGGGAAAAAAAAAAGAATCCTGTTCCATCAACCCCACTTACTTTCTGTGAGCATTAAATGAAAGAAAGGACCAGGAGCTTGCAAACCACCAATCAGATGTCCTAAAATTACTACCTTGAGTTTAAGGGGAGTGGCTTTTTATTGTTTTCAGAAGGGGATTAGTTCATTTTTGCTTCAGTGATATCGTGGAAGATATCATAGATGTGAATTATATTAAATTCATTCTCTAAATCTCTTCACCCCAAGATTCTTTCTTGGCTCCTTTACAGTATTAGTTGATTTTTAGTGTGCAGGTGCAGACTAAGTAATTCTCTGAGATAATGTGGCTAGAATTACATGCAAGCTAGTTTCTTGTTGCCACCACGGTTGATTTAGTCAGCTGTAATGCATAACAAGCAACCAAAAACTCTCAGCATATAGAATAACAAGTATTTATTTCTTGGTCACATGTCTGCAGGTCAGTTGGGTTTTGGCTGATTAAGGCTGGTCTTGGCTTCTGGCAGTGGGTTGGTTTGGGAGTTCCTTCTGAATTAAGAGTTGCCAGATTTAGCAAATAAATATACAGGTGCCAAGTTAAAATTTGATTTCAGATGAACAAATAAATGTTTAGTATAAGTTTGTCTGAGTATGCATGGGGCATACTTACATTAAAAATTTGTTATTTATCTGAAATTAAAATTTAATGAAATGTCCTGTATTTCAGTTGGCAACCCTGGTTCTGATGATATAAGCACATGGGAGCAATGCAGTCATGCGGACATATTTCAGGTCTTTGGGTGGATCATGTCCTCTAACATCCCACTGGCTAAAGCAAGTCACATGGTGAAGTCCAAGTCACAGGGTGGGAGACTGGGAGAGGATACTTCTCCTAAAGGGAGTAACATTATGTAGTTAACATTAAGAAGAATAATCTAATCTACCAGAGCAATGAGTCAATTATTTTAAGGAATCTTTGTTGTGAAGCTTGGACAAAGACTTTTAGAAAGTCAAATTAGATGTTCACTGCATTTCCATTCATTTGGGTAACTTTATTTTATTTTATTTTTTTTATTCTTATGTTAATCCCCATACATTACATCATTAGTTTTAGATGTAGTGTTCCATGATTCATTGTTTGTGCATAACACCCAGTGCTCCATGCAGAATGTGC
>NW_027819342.1:0-276 GCF_054177405.1 Leptonychotes weddellii | reverse complement strand
TGGGTCCCCAACACTGTGATGGTGCCCACCCGGGTCCAGCTCCCAGCTCCCAGCCCTCAACACCAACCAACCATGAGGCTGGCTCTGACCTTGACCGTGTTCTCCACCGACCACGCGCGCCCCTGAGCGCGGCACCAGAGCCCCTCCATCCCGTCCCACTGGAGCCTGCGTCTCGGAGCACCTCTCCCATCCTGGAAGCTGTCAGTCCTCTGCTTGGGCGCCGCCGAGGGCCGCCTGCAGGCATGGGGAGGCGGCAGGGGGGCCAACAGGGCCGCC
>NW_027819341.1:0-276 GCF_054177405.1 Leptonychotes weddellii | reverse complement strand
GTTGTGCACGAACAGTGAATCATGGAACACTTCATCTAGAACTAATGATGTAATGTATGGGGATTAACATAAGAATAAAAAAAAAAAAATCTTCTTCCTTAGTGCCACTTGCATGCTGGAGACCAAACTCACACTGTGTGAATAGTCCAAGTCTAGCCCTGGTAGGATGCTGTGTGAGTATCTTTGTATCTTCATTGTACATCAACTTAACAAGTGCCTATGGTGTGCAAAGAACTGTAAGGCTGCCTTACGTAGTTAACAAAATGTTTTCAGTAG
>NW_027819340.1:0-276 GCF_054177405.1 Leptonychotes weddellii | reverse complement strand
CTCACTCTAATTCTTTCACTCTCTTTCTCACTCTTACACTCACACTCATTCACGGACACTCGTTCACTCACACTCAATTGCACACTCAGTCACACTTGCTTTCACTCACTGTCACTCACTCGCTCTCTCTCACACTCTCACTTTCACATCCACTCACACCCACTGTCACTCTCAGTCTCTCTCACTCTCTCACTCTCTCTCAGTCTCTCACTCACACTCTCACTCACACACTCTCAGTCTCTCAGTCTCACTCAGTCTCTCTCACACACTCATTCT
>NW_027819339.1:0-276 GCF_054177405.1 Leptonychotes weddellii | reverse complement strand
GTAGATCTACAGATATAGATACTATTGAGTGTGGCTTAGTTTTGGAATACAAGAACGGGTCAACATTACTCCCCGAAAAAACCAATCCAAAGCAAAACTAAACACCTATCATCTTTGTGTGTCTCTTTGACTCTGCAGCAGGATGAAGCTTTTCCTGGGCATCCTCTTGTGCTCCCTGGTCCTGGGCGTCAGCAGCCAAAGCTGGTTAACCTTCCTCAGGGAAGCTGGTCAAGGTAAGGCCCAAAGCATGGGGGTCAGGGGGAGGCCGCACCTGGC
>NW_027819338.1:0-276 GCF_054177405.1 Leptonychotes weddellii | reverse complement strand
CATAGACCTTACTCACGTCTGCGTGTTTTACAAGTAAGGTACCAGCTGACTTCTGTTCTGCAAAACCTATTCAAGAACATTCACTGAACTGTCTTGGAAGATAGCATCTCCCTCAGTAACCAGGGAGACATTTGCTTATAGCCTTGGAGATGGGGATAATGTAACCCTTTGGAGCAAAGGTTATGGATAATTACATTCACAAGAAAATATTGCGAATTCCTCTTCTCTACAACAAACCCCTCTACAAGGATATGTGTCATCTGGCTGTCTTTCCAT
>NW_027819337.1:0-276 GCF_054177405.1 Leptonychotes weddellii | reverse complement strand
GGAAGTCAGCATAGCATGAGGGTTTGGGGGTTTGGAGAAAGGTGAGCAGGCCTGTCTGGCTGAAGCCTGAGGTGTGTAGGCCAGCGTTCCTAGGGACCATGCTGGCTGGGATGGCTTGTTGGGACTAGATCTTGATATGCCTCAGAGAGCCTGCAGCTGGGGAGTCTTGTCCTTAGGCCACAGGGCTCCATTTTTTTTTTATTTATTTTTATTCTTATGTTAATCCCCATACATTACATCATTAGTTTTAGATGAAGTGTTCCATGATTCATTGTT
>NW_027819336.1:0-276 GCF_054177405.1 Leptonychotes weddellii | reverse complement strand
TGCCTCTCCCTCTCCCTTTGCCTGGCACTCTGCCTACTTGTGCTCTCTGTCAAATAAATAAATAAAATCTTAAGAAAAAGATGACAAGGATGTGTTTTGGGAATAATACCTGGCTCTAGGTTTTAACTGCCTGTTGTTCTCCCCTTGGTCATTGTTGCAAACCCATTCCTGCTCTGTAAACAATGCAAAGCAAAAGCCAAACTCACTGGGTACCTTAGGATTCTGCCCTCATCCTCCTTAAGGCCTGTGTTGGGCTTAGTCAGTGACCTCTGGTCA
>NW_027819335.1:0-276 GCF_054177405.1 Leptonychotes weddellii | reverse complement strand
CTCACTCTCATTCTTTCACTCTCTTTCTCACTCTTACACTCACACTCATTCACGGACACTCGTTCACTCACACTCAGTTGCACACTCAGTCACACTTGCTTTCACTCACTGTCACTCACTCGCTCTCTCTCACACTCTCACTTTCACATCCACTCACACCCACTGTCACTCTCAGTCTCTCTCACTCTCTCACTCTCTCTCAGTCTCTCACTCACACTCTCACTCACACACTCTCAGTCTCTCAGTCTCACTCAGTCTCTCTCACACACTCATTCT
>NW_027819334.1:0-276 GCF_054177405.1 Leptonychotes weddellii | reverse complement strand
TAAATGGAAAATGAAGACAAGACAGGAAAAACAGAAGGTCCAACACATTTATTACCTTTTAAAATTAAAAACAAAACCCAGAAAACAAAACAGTGAAAGAGGAGGTGGGAAAATGATAGTTTAAGAAAATTTCCCAGAACTGAAGATGAGTTTCCAGATGGTAGGAGCCCACCCAATGCCCAGTGCAATGAACTGGAAAGGATGCATGCTAAACTCACTATGGGGAGGTTAAAAAACACCCAAAACATGGGGAAAAAAGGATGACCCTAAAAGCTT
>NW_027819333.1:0-276 GCF_054177405.1 Leptonychotes weddellii | reverse complement strand
CCACACATGTAAAGGCTCCCCCATTATCAACATCATTCACTGGAATGGCACATTTTTGCTTTTTACTTTTTTTATTGTTCTGTTAATCCCCATACCTTACATCATTAGTTTTAGATGTAGTGTTCCATGATTCATTGTTTGTGCATAACACCCAGTGCTCCATGCAGAACGTGCCCTCCTCAATACCCATCACCAGGCTAACCCATCCTCCCACCCCCCTCCCCTCTAGAACCCTCAGTTTGTTTTTCAGAGTCCATCGTCTCTCATGGTTCGTCT
>NW_027819332.1:0-2622 GCF_054177405.1 Leptonychotes weddellii | reverse complement strand
TATGCTAAGTGAAATAAGTCAAGCAGAGAAAGTCAATTATCATATGGTTTCACTTATTTGTGGAACATAAGGAATAACATGGAGGACATTAGGAGAAGGAAGGGAAAAATGGGGGGGGGGAATTGGAGGGAGAGATGAACCATGAGAGACTATGGACCTGAGAAACAAACAGGGTTTTAGAGGGGCGGGGGGAGGGGGGATTGGTTAGCCCAGTGATGGGTATTAAGGAGGGCACGTACTGCATGGAGCACTGGGTGTTATACGAAAACAATGGATCGTGGATCACCACATCAAACACCAGTGATGTAGTGTATGGTGACTAACATAACATAATAAAATTAAAAACTACAAAAAATAAAAATAAAAAAAATAAAGAACGAGGGCACATGAAAAAAAAAAAAACAGCTATATGCCAGGAAACTTTCATATAAATTACCTCATTTAATCCTCCAATATTTACGTTAAAGCAGGCATCATCACCTTCATTTTATAGACAAGTGAACTGAAGCTCAGAGATGAAGCCACTCACCCAAGGTCACCCAGTCAACAACCATCAGAACTAGAGATGCAACCCAGGACTTTTATGCCAAAGGCTGTTCTTTCTTGCCTCATGTGCTTTCCCACCTCCCAAATAATTTTCCTTCTTCTAGTACTTTTATTCTTCCCAGTTTTATGTTCTTATGGTCATCTTCAACTTTCCAGATTGGTAAGTCCCATCTGGGACCCCTGGTAACATTCCCTCTTTAACATTGACCCTCTAACCAGTCTATAACCTTCTCATTAAAATGTCCCCCAGACTTGTGTCCATTGATCTTTCCTGCACCAATCTTAACCACGATGGTTGCAAAATGATAATTTTTACAACTCTAGTATTGCCATCTTCCAAATCTTGCACACCTGAAATCACAAAGCTTGCCTTTTATCTGCTTTCTGAGCCAGTCAAGCAAACTTATTTCATGACCTCTGTATTGGTTACAGTGCTTTGGGCTGCGACTACAGATATCTCACTAATTGTCACTTAGACAATAAAGAGATTTCATGATCTCACATAACAAGAAGTATGGAAACAAGTCAGTTCCAAAGTTGCTTAATTCAGCAGTTCAATTATGTCATCAAAGACCCAAGCTCTCTCCATCTTTATAGTCTATCATCCTAGGTGTCTAGTAATGTCTCCCTTTTCTTCAAGAGCACATATTCCCTAAAACTGAAATGAAATAGAGAAGATTACCATTGCCCCTGTATAAAAATAATTGAATCATGAAGCATGCCATTTTTTCCTCAAATAACTCTTTTTTAATTGGACTGTCCCTGATGACCCTATTAAAAATTACAAACTCACTTCTGGCATTCCCTCTCTTCTTTCCCTGCTTCATTTGTTCCTTATCACTTGTCACCATTGGGCATACCATATATTTCATTTATTTGTTTCCTCTCTCCCACATTAGAATGTAAATTCCATGAAGGCAGAGACTTTAATCTGTTTTGTTTACTCTTGTATCCCCAATACCTAGAACATTGCCTGGCACATAGAATGCACTCCATAAATATTTATTGAATTAATGAATGGCCACAAGATGACTGCTACCGCACTAAACATCACATTGCCAAACAATGACATTCTAGGCAGCAAAAAAGAGGCATGGGACAAAGAGGCTGTTTTCTTCCAAGGCCTGCAGCTTTTACCAGAAAGTGTGATCTTTTTCAGAAATACCACAACAGATTTTCCCTAAGGTCTCATTAACTAGAACTGGTCACATGCTCACCAATTGGCCTCACTAAGCAAATGGGAATGGGATTGCCATGATTAGCTTAAACTAATAATGATTCATCTCCCAGGGCTGGGCAAAGAACAACTCTGAGTTTTTCTTTAGCATGTGGGGCTGTCATGTGAGCGACCTACAATGTTTGCCGTGGTAGCTGAACATACCCTTGAGAACATTTTCTAACCCCTATTCTCCCCTCTTTTCCTCATGGCTAGGACAGCTGTTGTCCATCTGGCCAGGTTCCATAATGCTTTCTGTCATTCAACTCAACCTAGTGACCAGATCTTCATTTCTAATATCATTTCCCACTAAAAGAAGTCAGAGCTCTTTGGGGGAAATGGATGATTATACAGTTGGAGCAGTGTAGGTACAAGATGAGCCTGGAACTTCTTATTATTCCAGAAAGTAAGGAAATGCTGAAAAAAAATGATAGAATGTATCACAGGAACACAGGAACCAGATTGAGGGGGTTCCCACTGTCCAAATATAGAACAATTTAAGCATCAATATAATTAAGGGCAGAAATGAATTATAAACCATTGATGAAAAATAGGAATACATGAGGGCTGAGGAGTCCAAGATGGAGGAGTAGGAGAACTTAATTTTATCTGGTCCCAAAAATTCAGCTAGATAGCTATCAAATCATTCTGCACACCTGTGAACTCAACCAGAGATCTAAGAAAAGAATAGCTGCAACTCTACAAATAGAAAAGCAACCACTTTCTGCAAGGTAGGAGGTGCAGAGAAGTGAATCTGAGGCAATATATGGGAAGATAAATCATGGGGAGAGGGAGCCTCCATAAGCCAGCTACTGGCAAGTGATATAGAAATGAAGCACAAAATCAGAACATTTAGAAGT
>NW_027819331.1:0-13536 GCF_054177405.1 Leptonychotes weddellii | reverse complement strand
AAAGAGGATATTCTTAGATTTCCGGATAGTGACTCTTGTAACCCCTGTACCCTGTCGAAGACCCAGTTTGGACATAGCCTTCCGTGCCTTCTTTTCACTCCGGCTCTGTGTTGCTTTACTGACTGGTTCTTCATCGATTTCAGCGGCTGCTGCCAGCTGGGCCTGTTGTGTGGTTGCCTGTGTGGAATCCTGTTCCTCAGGCTCTGGTACTGATTCATCACTGTCAGATTCTGTTCCAGACCCTGTCTCAGCCTGGGGCTGTGGCAACTCCTGCTCTGTAGCAGGGACGGTTTCTGTGGCTTCACCAGGCATTTTGTGAGGGGAACACGGAACCAAGATGGCGGCAGAAAGAGAGCGAGCGAGAGCCTTCGCTTGTTATTCTTGACACTTCCCGGGAGATAGGCAAATGGCCAAGAAAATTTAGACAAAGGGAAGTTCAATGATTTTCACAATGTAAATCTATAACTCTCATACCACTTCTACTTACATCAAAGTAGTGCCTTCAACAGCCCAATGATTAAAATATAGATATAGATTTTGAGCAGTAATGGGATTAATGTTAGTAATAGCTTTTTTCCCCATTTTGAATCATTTGATTAGATTCATGAGTTTAATATTACATTAAAATTTATAGATATATTTGAAGTGGTAATTCATAAGACTTTAATTATATAGACAGCTCACTTTGCATATTCTATTTTGCCTCATGATCTTAAAATATACATTATTTTAAAATATGAAATACTTCTCAAGTACCTCAAAAGCTTAAAAGTTGTCGGCATAAAATATTGCTTTACGGTGATAAGGATTGCTTTTCATATTATTTCATTAACATTAATACTGCATCCATATTAGATGGGGGAACTTGGCAGTTAGTTCAGGTCTCACCCCTTTCTTGGAGCATTTCTTCTCAGGTAATGTCATATGACCCAAACAGTTGTCATCTGTTCATAAACTTCCCACAAATCTGGACCAAAAAAATTTAGGCATTTTTTTTTTTTTATCATATACAGAACTCCATACCCCCCAACTTTGGTTTTATGTCCTTCCTGGTTTTTTTCTAGTACAATCGCATGTGCATTTTCTTTCTCTAATTACAGATGCGAGGTCACAGTACACATAATATTTTCTATTTCCATTTTAATCTGTAAATTGCATTGATAATTTTACATCATTAAAAATTCTTTTATAATATTTTTGTTTTCTTTAAAAGATTTTATTTATTTATTTGTCAGAGAGAGCACAAGCAGGGGGAGTGGCAGGCAGAGGGAGAAGCAGGCTCCCCACTGAGCAAGGAGCCCGATGTGGGACTCGATTCCAGGACTCTAGGATCATGACCTGAGCCGAAAGCAGACGCTTAACCTACTGAGCCGCCCAGGTGTCCCTCTAATATCATTTTTAATGACTGGAAAATATTTTATTATGTGGATGGACTATTTAACCAATCTACTCTTAACTAATTTTTTTTCTTTTTTTTAAAAAATAGATAACATCCATATAGCTAAAATTTTGCATATATTCATAATCATTTCATTAGGATAAATTCCTAAAAGTATAGTTGTCTTGTTAAAGAGAATATAAAATCAACAGTGTTTTACAGAAAGGCACATTACATGACCATATGCTTTATATATAGAGCACCATGTCCCTAGACCCTCAACAACAAACTGTATTACTGGTATTACTATGATTATTATTATTATTGTTTGTCAGTATAATAGGAAAATGATATTCCATTGTTCTAAAATGCAATTCTTTGGTGATCATTGAGGCTGAATATTATCTTACACATTTTTGGTTATCTAAAATAAAAGAGAGAGACATGGGAGGGGAATTTTCTGAATGTCTATGAGTAGTCCTGCACAATTTCATCAGCTTCACTGTGCCGAGATCCCTCGCTCTGGCTGTATATAAATGACAGTAAAATTATAGAAATATAATGGTTAATCAGTTCAGTGAAGGGGACAGTGCAATCTAAAACTCTGATCAAATTTTTTTAAAATAAAGAATATTTATAATTTAGTGAAAAATTGTGAGACTAATTTTCACAAGTAGATGCAAATAGTTTAGATGATTTCATTTTCTCTGCAAGATATAATGTGAAATATAAATCTTATTGAAACTGCATATTTACTTTGATGAAGTGTTGCATTTTGAATATATTTAATCTTTTCAGGTTTTGTGCATTTACTTTCCTTTTTAAAAGCAACTCCTTTCAAAATGTGACTTGAATTGAGAATATTTTTATCTATCCTTGATTTCCAAATTCATATTAAATGATCATTTATGTGATGATGTATGAGATGTTCCTTGAAATGTGTCTGTTAAAAGACTTAAAATGTTATTGGCATGAAATTGGTCTTACTAAGATTTAGTCATTGCTGTGTAATAAATTACTCCAACATCTCGAAGCTCAAAGCAACAAATGTTTATTATCTCACATATTTTCTGAGTATCGTGAAGCCAGAAGCAGTATGGATAGCTGGTCTGGCTTGTGGTCTCTCAAGAGACTGTAGTGACACATGGCCAGAGCTATAGTCTCTGAATACTTGACTAGGCCTGAAGGTTCTGCTGCTAAGTTTGCTCACATGGTTGGCAGACCTTATTTCCTCACCAAGTGAGTCTCTCAGTAGGGCTGCTCAGGATGGACATGGTCTTCTCCAGAGTGAAATTCCAGGAATAGAGTGGGATGTCATTACCCTTGTTTTAGCATTCCGAATTACATAATTTTCAAATGGCTAAGCCTAAATGCAGTTTAAAAGGATCTTCTGATTTTCTTTTTAAAACACTTCTCATCTGTATTGTTTTCTTGAACATTTAAATCAAATTCCACTGTTTATTTTAAATGAAATAAGGAAACTTACGTATGTGATTTAAAAAAAAATGTCTAATCATTTTTGTATGTATGAATCCTCTTTCTTGCAGGTGCTTAGATCTAATGTTAAAACTCTTATCCCTCTTGTATTTTTTATTTGAATAAACTTTCAGCATGGCTTCTCCTCCTCTAGAAGTTTAAAATGAGAATGACATCAATAGTAGCTTTCTATCACTTGAGACCTAAGTAGGATTGATGTCACTGTCATGGATGGGAAGGACTCTGTCATGATTTTAATATAGCCCATTTAGTCGCAAAATTGCTTTTCATTGTCCTAAAACAATAGAGACATAACTGATTGTATAACCTTATTTTATTCTAGGTCGCCTAAAAACCCAGAACAGAAGATCATTAAAAGAGTGATTGCTCTTGAAGGAGATATTGTAAAGTGAGTACTGAAACTGTTGTTTTTGAGTTCAAGTTATAACTTCTGGAATTTTGTTGAGTTTTAAATCATATCACTTGGGAAGTACCACTCAATTCAGAGGACCAAAGCTTTGGAGACTTCCCAAATGAACTGGTACTTCTTCAGTGAGCATCATCAACCATTTCATGATGTAAGGCTTACATAACTTCTTGATTATATTATTATCTTTTATCTGTGAGGCATAGGAGAAATAAATGTTAACTGAAGTTAACCACTAAATAATTAAACTGACCACTAATTATTTTTTGAATATTAAAATTAGCATGATTGTTTTAGATTATGATATCATTATGATATCAGGTTTATTTTAGATAAACTCATGAACATCTTATTATTTTAGACACAAATACAGAAACTAAGTGGCAGCTTTTATACACGTGTACTCACAACCCTGAGATCATGATCTGAGCTGAAACCGAGAGTTGGATGCTTAACCTGACTGTGCCATCCCAGCGCCCCAGTATTCAGAAAATTTTCAGATCCTGTTTGCCAAAAAGCTTAATCCTAAAATGTCTGTATTAGTGACCCTACAGATTAAACAGTCTCATTAAAATGAATCTCAGTTCGTTTTAGGGCAGAATCAAGGCCAGCAGTTCTCAAAGGATGGCCAAAGGGTCGCTGGACATTCCCAAGACCCATTGAGGGGGTCAGTGAGATCAGAACTACTTTCCTAATAATACTAAGATGCTGTTTGCTTTTTCACTCTTATTTTCTCTCAAGTGCACAGTGAAGTTTTCCAGAGGGTATGTGATGTGTGCTATGGCATCAGATTAAATGCAGGAGCAGGTACTGGAATATGGCTGTCTCCTATTCAGCCAAACACTAAACGGATTGGCAAAAAAAAAAAAAAAAAAAATCCCATTGATCTCACTATTTTTTCTTTTGCTTTGGAAAATAATTATACTTTTAATTAAACATATTTGTGTGTGTGTTAACATATAGGTTTATTATTATTTTAGATTGAATCTATAAATATTTTTTAATTCACCATTTTAATTTCCCATATGGTAAATATTGACAGAGTATATTTTCTAATGTGGTAAATATTGACAAACAGTTCTTTGAGAGCCTCAGTTATTTTTAAGAGTATAAAGGAGCCTTCACACCAAACAGTGTGAGAACTTGCTGATGTGGGAATGAATGGCAAAAATTTTCATGTCATGATTATCTGTTCATGAGTAGTCTGCATGGTATGAATGGAGCTATTGCGGGATGGTTTGAATGGTTTATATTTATGAATATTTGTGCAGTCTTTGTTTTAAAAGCTTTATTGAGGTAAAATTTATATACTGCACAACTCACCCCATTTTAAATATACAGTGTAACAAGTTTCATTATAAGTATACACAATTGTGCAAGCCTTACCACAATCTAGTTTTTGAACACTTCCATTACCTTCAAAAGTTCCCTCTTCCCATTTGCACTTAACTGAGGCTCCCACCAGCCCCAATGGCCAGTCCCAGGCAACCAGGAATCTTCTTTCTGTCCTCATAGTTTAGCCTTTTCTAGAAAATTTATTTAGATGGTATTATACAATATGTAGTCTTTTATACCTGTGTTTCCCCCCACACATATCAGAATGTTTTTTTAGTTCTCCAAATGTGTATATCTGTAGTTTGTTTCCTTTTTATGGTTGAGTATATTCCATTATATGGACCTACCACATTTTGTACGTTCATTTACGAACTAATGAACATTAGGATTTTTCCAGTTTGGGGATATTATGAGTAGAGATATGGATATTTGTGGAAATGCTATGGACATGTGTGTCTTTGTGTGGAAATATGTTTTTATTTCTACTGAGATGTATTCACACATATCACTGTTAAAACGCCTATATACCTAAGACGCTGGCTATTATGGTGAAGTAGATGTTTAACTTTGGTAACTACCAAACTGTTTTCAAAAGTGGCTATAATATTTTATGTTCTACCAGCAATGTACAGGGGTTTCAGTTTCTTTGTATCCTTGCCAACACTTGGTATTATGAAAATTTTTTATTATGGCCATCCTCATGGGTGTAAAGTAGAATCTTGTTGTGGTTTTGATTTGCGTTTCCCTGAAGGCTACTGATGTTGAGTATGTTTCCATGTGCTTACTTGCCATTTGTATATTTTCTCGGGTGAAGTGTCTTTTCAATGCATTTGCTCATTTTGTACTGGTTATTTAATATTTTGAATTATAAGAGGTCCTTTGATTTTGATTCCTTAAATAGATTGGGCATTTGGGGGAGGATGAATGTGTATAATAATGTGATTTTAGTCAGGTATAAGTGTATTCGTATCAAAGAGTTTAGTTTTTGTTACCTGTAGGATTTGTGTAGTCAATTTGCAGAATTTGGTGACTGCTTTCTATTTTGAAGATCCTATCTAGTCTTCTGATTTCAGTAGGAAACTGGGAAGAGCAATAAATTTGGAAAACTATTTGATATTCATCCATAAATGTCCCAAATATGCTTTTAATATTTGGAAAACAGTTTGTGTGGATATGATGCAAATCCCATTCAAGGAATGAGTCAGCAAACCTTGAATATGTTATATTAAATGATTGAAGCCAGTCACAAAAGACCATATAGCATTTGACTCTATTTATGGTATATGAAATGTCCAGAATAGGCAAATTCATAGAGGCAAAAAATAGATTAGGGGTTCCCAGGGGCATAAAAAAAGGGGAATGAGAGATATGGGTACAATGGTTTTTTTTTTTTTTTAACTTTTGTTTGTTTGTTTGTTTTTGGTAAGGGGCATAAAACATTCTAAAATAAATTGTGATAGGGGTACCTGGGTGGCTCAGTCGTTAAGCGTCTGCCTTCGGCTCAGGTCATGATCCCAGGGTCCTGGGATCGAGCCCACATCGGGCTCCCTGCTCCGCGGGAAGCCTGCTTCTCCTTCTCCCACTCCCCCTGCTTCTCCTTCTCCCACTCCCCCTGCTTGTGTTCCCTCTCTCACTGTGTCTCTGTCAAATAAATAAATAAAATCTTTAAAAATAAATAAATTAAAAAAAATAAATTGTGATAGTCGCACAGCTCTGTGAATATATTAAAAACAATGAATTGTACATTTTAAATGGGTAAATTATATGTTATATAAATTACATCTCCATAAAGCTATTAAAAAAAGAATTGGTCAGCAAAGGGAGCAAAAATTTTATCTATGTCAAATAATCTAACAAGATTAGGAATGTCAAGGGATTCATTTTACATTATAATCCAAAGAGAACACAGCTTTAATTCAGATGTATCATTAGTGGCCACCAGCTGGAGTCAACAATGTGAGATTGTAAAACTTGGTCAGACATAAAAAAACTCTTGTGTAATTAGAAATCCTACAACAGACCTCCCTGAGGAAAAACCTGGGTTGTTGCTTTCCTCAGTAAGTGTAAATACTGTATTGGGTTCACAGACGGCCTGAGCTAGAACGAGGGTTATTGGTGCAGTGTTGGGAGATGAGGTGAAGGGGTTGGAGATGTAAGAGATTTATACCTTTTTTTTCCCCCCACTGCTGCAACCCACTTGGGGAAAGGCTGGCTTCTTTGTTCTAACCCTGAAACTTAACACTTTGGATATATGGCCCTTTGTGTCCACCTTCACTACACCTCTATCATGAAGCAATGAGTAACATAAGGAATGAAAGTATCAAGGCTCAAGACTCTCTCAGTATGTAGCCTCTAAAAACTTTTTGATAATTGATTAGAAAAAACTTTTTTTTTATTTAGTGTTTTAAAAGAAAATTTAAAATTTTATTCCTCTGAATAAAATAGGTACTTAAAAATTCTAGGCTTCCTGGGCTTTAAATTAATAATTGGATATATTCCTTTATTTTTTTATTTTTTATTTTTAAAGATTTTATTTATTTATATGAGAGAGAGAGATCACAAGCAGAGGGGAGGGGTAGAGGGAGAAGCAGACTCCCTGCTGAGCAGGGAGCCGGATGCAGGACTCAGTCCCAGGGCCCTGGGATCATGACCTGAGCCGAAGGCAGACGCTTAACCGACTGAGCCACCCAGGCACCCTATAATTGGATATATTCCTATAATAATTTTCTAACAGCGTTGAAAAACATTAGGAGGTATTAGGTAATACAGTATTATTTACTGATGTGCTTACCTCTTTTAGTCTATGACCCGTTTTTTTTTAAATGCCAGAACATATAAAAATCAAATTTAAAAATATGTTGTCTTTCTTCTACCAGAAGTCATTTGTCTATTGGTATCCTAACTTGTAGTAGACAATGTGCTTTGGTCTGTGATGTGGACTTTCCATTCCCAGTCTTACCTTGGATAATACTTGATTACTTAGTAGGCAAGCTAAACTGAAATGCACATCACCAGAACTTTTTTTTTTTTTGGAAAGAACTTGATATTTCATAAAATGATCAAAGAAGAAAATCTGACATATTAGGACTCAGTTACCCTTTTTGTGGGTTTTGTAGTATTTTTATTGTGAATTACACATAATTAGAGGGTAGAGAGGAAACCATTATCTTTTCAGAGCTAAGCACTTTCAAGGCTTAATCTAATCCTCAATTTAATGTTCTGTTAGTTATAAAAAACAGATATGTAGTAAAATATAGTTTAAAGAGCACTTATTTTAAAGGTAATTCAGCAGATGGTTGACTCATATTATGTTTCTACCTGGGGAAAAAAGTGTGGCAAAAGCCAAGGATCAACCTCGCCTCACTGAAGACTAGAAACGGTACTACAGCTGGACTTCTGGTTTCTGTGCACCTGCACCCTCTATCCTTGTTTTTGTCTGTCTTGCTTGTGTTCCCATTGGCTTTTGCCCCATGCCAACTGCTGACTTCCTTGGGTGTGCCCCTTGTTTAAACTACCTGAGAGAAATCTGAGTGTGTCGCTTTGAGGTACAGAACTAGGATATGTCCACCTGACAGGTCACTGGTCAATCCACTCATCAGCCGCCTTTGGGGTGGGTGCCCTTCCTTGGTCTGGCCGGTTGTGGTTGTGTAGGCCAGTCAGCTAGTACAGACCCTGCAGCTCTAAGGAACCTCTTGGAAGGGGCTTGTGCATCTGGCAGATACTGTGAGGCCTCTCAAATTGGGGCATTGTAGTCAGCACTCACTTCGCTTAGCATCACCCTTTGAAGCCTCATGTTCAATAAAACTATAATCTGTTATCCTTGGTAATTGCTTTGACCTTACCCTCTGGGGAGGATTTATTTATTTGTTTATTTATTTATTTATTTATTTACTTACTTATTTATTTAAACTACAGAAATAACACAAACTGGAAAAATTCAAAATGCTATCATGAACATCCTTGCACACATACTTTTGGACATTTGTGTGTTTATTGTTGTAGAACAGATAGCTAGAAGTAGAAATACTGGGTCAACGCATGTTGTTGTTATTGCTGTTGTTGTTATTTTTAGTTCTAGTGTATACAGCCAGATTTCCCTCCAAAGAGGTTTGTTGTACATCTCACCAGTATATTACCCTCTTACCAACACTGCATGAAATGGATTTCAAGATCAAATGCAATGGGGAGGTGGTGGACGTCAGATTTAGAAGTCAAAGCATTTCAACACAAATTCTGAAATTACTTTAAATGATTAGGTTCTCTTTAATCAGTTTGCTGACCAAGTAGGCCTTAGAAACATTCATTTAATGAGCACTGGTCTAGCCACTAGAGAAACATAATTGGATAGAAGAGACAAAGTCCCTGCTGTCACGGAGCTTACATCCTAGTGGTTAGAAGCAGATAGCAGGCAAATACATAACACATAATGCAACACATGACACTGAGCTAGAAGTGCTAAAGAAAAATAAAGTCAGAAAGGATGTATAAAGTGGGGGTCTGGGACTGCTATTTTAGGCAGGATGTTCACTGTAGACCTCTCTAATGAGCAGATAGTTAGCAGACTCCTAAATTAAGGGAGGAAGGAAGAGAGCCATACTAGGATCTGGGGCAAAGGCAATTCACACCAAAGAAATAAGCAATGCAATCCTGAGATGGGTACACAGTAAGTGAGTTTAAAGAATTGCAAGAAGTCGGCATATCAGACTCCACCAAACTAGGAAAATTCAGGTAGAAGACTAGGTATCAGAGGTTTGCAGAGCTTTGTGGGTCATAATAAGGACTTTGGATTTTACTGTAGTGGAATGGCAAGCCCGTGGAATGTGTTGAGCCATGAGTGATAGGATGTGATTGGCATTTTTAAAAGATCCCTCTGTTTGCTGTGTGGAGAATAGATGAAAGGAAGGCAGTCTGACCCAAGTAACTGGTCAAAGTATTTTTCTCTTGAGGAAATAATATGTAGCTTCTTCTAAAAGTAGTTAAGTATCCTTGTTTATGACATGAATGATGACTACTTTGATTTGATATTTTCAGAGTGACTCATAAAAGTAGTCACATTATTTGTAATCACAGTCATCATGATTACATTGACAAGGTAAAAGTAGAGTTGAAGTATTTGTTCAGTGAATTCAGCCAAATATTCCTAAGATGGTAGAAGAAGTGACTTTTGCAAGTCTGAACTTTCTGTCATGATGTCAGTATTGATTAACATCACAAGACGGTTGCTTGATTGTGTGGATAACTTAACTAGGAATATAGTCATTTTCATAAAGTTAACCCCAGTGGGTCTGCTTATCTATAACACGAACAGTAAAAAGCTAATGAAAGTAATATTTAGACAAGACCATTAGTTCCACCAAAATATTTTGCATAGTTATTTGCTTTTTCTTATTAATTTGTTGTGACTCACATAGAAGGACTATCTTAGAAGATGATCAAATGAATACAAAGCACCAAACTGCAGGAAGTCAATATAAATCAACCACAACTGAAATTTGTAAGGCATCAACATTGTTTTATTGGGCACTTGTATTTCTGTTTCACAGATTTTCTCAGCCCCGTCAGAAATGAAGCCTGTTATCATTTGTCTTCTTACCTACCAAAATACACTTTACAGATACTTGGAATCTGGGAGCCCATGTAGATAGCAACCTCAGTGAAGTAAGTCACCGGTGAAGGGGGTAACCATATAATTCATCACCGAAACTAGGACACTTTTGAGAGTGAAAGGGGATGATGATTATGTTGGAATAATCAGCATCCGGTAACTGCCAAGACAAACTGCAACAAATGGTCGCCCTACCAGTGAAATGTAATCTGCTTTATAATTCACTTTACATAACTTGATTTTCTCCAGTTTGTGGTTCTCCTTGTTCAGGAGAATTCCAAGCAGTGTTCATAGAAAACAATCACTTCTTGGCCCCAGGGAGGCCTTAGGTCGGGCAGGATCGATGATGTAGAGAAGCATGTCCTGCTCACAACACAGTCATTTCCATGCTAGAAAGTACAGTGTAGGACTTTCTGTAACAATTACTGATATTGCAAAGTATTCTGCAGTAGAGAAGCATGAGACGTCTTTCGCTGCAAAATATTTAAATGATAATTCCTCTTCAAGTATTACGACTATATTGTAAAATGTCAAAACACCCTAATTTATTAAAAATAACTTTCTGATATTAGCAAAAAATAAATCCATTGAATCACTAGAAATTAAACATTTTAAAGCTTGTTGATTTTAAATGTGCTATTGAAAATACAGAAATCAATATTAGCCTATCACAGATGGTTGAATCATATCATGTTCCAGGAAATGATGAAGATTTATAGGAAGAAAAACAGAACTAAATTGAGTTTTCCCCAATAAAACTAAAAATGATGGTTGTTTAATAACTTCTTTTCTTTTCTCTTCTTTCTTTCTTTCTTTTTTTTTTTTTTTTTTGGTGCAGTAGCTCTGAATAATAGAGGAGCTTAATGTATCTCTATGGCACTCTTTGAAGACCATGTATTGATTTATGACATTTTTGGTAGATTAGGAATGCATTCTTTCCTAAAAGAAAGGACAGAATGAAGAAGAAATTTGAAAAGAAACTTGTGTCCAGGACCCTGATAAAGATCGCTGAATAGAATGTTTTAGAGCATGGAAGCTAATGGTTTTATTTTATAGTTCTCAAATGGGACCCAGGTAGGTGGTTGCTTTTGAAGACAGGAAGATATTTATACACTGGGCCTTAGCTATTAGTGATTTGAACAGAAGACTTTCACAAATTTTTGAGCCACTTAAGCCTGGTTTAGTTTGAATTCTGAATTTTTCCAAATCAAAATGGCACAGCACATTCTTGTTTAGTACTTAGCCTCTGACCAATACTATTATTTAATAGATAAGGTCTTGAACATGAAATTAAGCATCCCAGGGTCTGTCCAATAAGGTTTGTTACCACTAAATTAGAAGCATTTGTGAAAAATCATCAGTTTTGCTCTGATGTCAACCTGAGAAATTATTAATTTCTCCTGGACATTCTTCCCTTCTTCCTGAAAGAATGATAATTCTTCTTTGCTAAATATTATAGATCGGTAGGTAATCCATGACTTTTTGGAAATCTTTCTTTTATGTAGTTGTAGATGATTATTTATCACTCTGCTGCTGTATCTGTGAATAAAAATGGAATTGCTGATAAAAACTATGTGCATTAGCAGTAGGTATTTCTTCCTCACCATCAGAGAGATAGTCACTTTAAGTTTATATGTAAAAATGTTGATCTTGATTTTTAAGGTCGAAATTATTTCTGTAATCAATTTAGCAATGTAGGGAGGTTTTCAGAGGTACTACACCAAACATAGTGTGTACACTTTCATGTAGGAGGATGTAACAGTTGCTGGAAGTCACCAGACTCTTTAGATTGAATTGCTTTTTCTAATAATGGTGACAGTGAGTATTGTGGTACTCTCCCCAGCCCCATCACTGGTTTCACTGGTGTCATTTTTAACCTTAGTCTGTCTCTTGAATAGGATTCTTCTTCTTTTTTTTTTTTTTTAAAGATTTTATTTATTTGATAGAGAGAGACACAGCGAGAGAGGGAACACAAGCAGGGGGAGTGGGAGAGGGAGAAGCAGGCTTCCTGCCGAGCAGGGAGCCCGATGCGGGGCTCGATCCCAGGACTCCGGAATCATGACCTGAGCCGAAGGCAGACGCTTAACGACTGAGCCACCCAGGTGCCCCAGGATTCTTCTTTAGATACGAACATTTTTACTATTTATTCTCTCATGCATAGTCATTTATTCATTCAGTATGGTGTGGAGGTCAAGAGCACAAACTATAAATTCAGACTTCCTTGATTTGTATCCCAGCTTTGCCACTTCTTGTGTTACTTTACCAAATTACTTAATTCTCTAAACTTAATTTTCCTCATCTGTAAGTGGAAATTATAATAGTACTCCACAGAGTATTCTTCAGGATAACATGACATAGTGGATATAATTTGGTTAGCACAGTGCTCAGCACATAAGAATGTATTCAGTAATTATCAGATATTCTTAGAAGTAGTCATGATGAACTCATTATGTATTGGGTGCCTGGAATTTTTACTATGTGTGAGATTCTAAGGTTGTATTGACAGCCATAGAGAGTTCTTGCCTTCCTGAAAGTTTATGCTCTGGTGGAAAGGCAACAAAAGTAACAAAGAAATACAATTGCCACCATGAAAATGTACAAAGGCCCCTGGAGCATCCCTGGAGGAAGAGCATCTGGTCTACCTGAGGAACGGGGCTGTGTTGTGTTCAACTTTCTGGTTAAAGTTTGAGATGAATAGGAGATCTACAGCTCCCTCCTTAACTGCAAAAGCAATTCAGGCTTAGTATAATTTAGGAAAACTGAAACGATATTGGAGCATATGGGGTAAAAAGAAAAAGTCCTTTTTTTTCTCATACTTCTAATCACACTCCCAGAGGTATATATGGTGCATATCCTGATCCCTGTCTCATAGTGGGAGACTGAAAGAATTAGAAAAATATTCATATCATAGCATTTTTCCTTGAATATTCCAGAAAGAAAAAATACATACTTCACATATATCTATAAGAATTTAAGTGTCCCAGTGTGTCTGTTACACAGATAGATACACCTATGTTATAGTAATATACTTGTATACCTCTAGTAGGTAGGTATTTGAAAACATGGCAACTCCAGAATTGCTTATTTATTAAGTTCTAAATAATAAATAATAGTCCTAGGAGTAATGTACACAAAGATTCTGTGTGCAAATTATTGGGTAACAATAATATGTGACACAGACAAAACCATTTATAGAGGGGCGGAGCAAGATGGCGGAGGAGTAGGAGACCTGGATTTCGTCTCCTCTCAGGAATTCAGCTGGATAGGGATCAAACCATTCTGAACACCTACAAACTCAACAGGAGATCGAAGAAA